>NW_026262818.1:4167500-4432212 GCF_025434085.1 Hippocampus zosterae
TTGTGAGGGAAGTTGCACAAGTTACCATGCCGCAGCCGGGTGGACATCAGCTTTAGCTTGCTTTGAAATGTGCTCACTGAACTCATCATGTTGACTTCAACAACTTCAGTTCACTGAGCTGGCCAGTGAAATCAGTGAGAAAAGATAAATCTAAAAGCCACCGTTTTGTCCCACACCAAATTCCCCCCCCCCCCCCCCACACACACACACACAATTTCCTCCTCCGACTCCTTGCGGTCGACGTGGTACCAGTCCGCTGGCTCCCTGTCGAGTGCGATCAACGTATTGGGCACCCCCTGCCTTGACATCAGAGGTAATTCGCTAACTAGCTTAGCATTTAGCGCTGTCGTTTGCACAAGAGTGGTGATTCAGTCATCTGATTGGTTGCCCTCTGTGTCAATCAAGTAGCGAGATTGATGATAGGCTGACGTAGTACTTCTGTGTATTTAGCACCGTTGTTTGAATGGCATTGCCGCCACCGAGGCATTTTCAACGCTTGTCGTGTGAAACCCCAGGAGCCGCGTTGAACCAGCTAAAGCACCGCTGTAATCGCTAGCTGCTCGCTACTGTGAACAGCGATCAACTTCCAGCAGGATTTCAAACTCATCAGTAACGAAAGTAGCAATTGGCTGTCCTAAACGTCGCTCAATTATGTCATCAGTGCTTACTTGGGGGATGTTTTTTTTCCTTCTCTTTTTTACTTTTGTAATTTTTATTTGTTTATTTGCTGGGTTTTTTTCAGACAAAGGAAAGTTTTACATTTACGTCCCGCCCAGATTGTAAATCTGGCGCGATCAGCCAGCAGCGGCTTCATTTGGGGTTGGGGCCACAACAGTTCCCGCCGCTGCTCATTCAGAACAACGTGCTTCCACCACACAGACTCCAACTCTCCGATAACAGCAGAAAAAGTCGCTAGATTGTGACTATTTCACTAACTTTTTTGAGAAAAAAAAAGAAAAATTAGAGGATCTGAATACTCACTAAATATAGTTTCAAAGTCGCCAAGTTTGGCGACACTGACTTCCTGTCATGTCATTTTTTTTTTAAAGTTTTTTCCCCCATCACACCTTGCGGTCAGTTCAGTCGAGTGGTTGGGCACCCCTGCTTTATAGTGTCGTTTTTTGGCGGGATATTTTGCACCAAGCAGGCAATATGAAGTGCAGTAAACAAACCCTGACAAAATGAAAAGAAAGGCGTAACGAGACAAAGATAATGAAAGAAAAGAAAGTCACCCGAAAGCTAAGACAAGGAAATATGATGAAGCGTATTTAGTGCTTGGCTTCTACTACAGTGGGTGACAAGGAAACCTGATGTGTTAACTGTGTCTAGAAATGCTCTCAGCAAGTCAAGTCAAGTTCATTTTAGAGTTATTTTCAAGATCCTCCTCTTTGTTTTCAAATCTCTGACTAATCTTGCGCCACCTTACCTCTCTGAGCTCATCCGCCCCTACACATCTGCCCGGCGCCTCAGGTCTGTGGACCAGACCTTATTAGAAGTACCTAGAACTAAACTGAGGCTCAAAGGGGATTGAGCCTTTTCTGTTGCTAGTCCCTCTATCTGGAATGACCTCCCACTGAACATTCGACAAGCCTCCTCGCTGCCCATCTTCAAAGCCCTCCTCAAAACTCACTTGTATTCTTTGGCATTCAACTCAGCATGACTTAGATTTGTTCTTGGTTTTACTGTTTGGTGCTTTCTACCACCTTTATTACCGATTTGTCTTACTGTTTATTGTGCATGTTAAATTGTTCCATGTACAGCACTTTGTATGCAACGATGGCTGTTTGAAAGTGCTCTATAAATACTGTTGACTTGACTTGACAGCAGACAGCATGAAGCCAAATAAATCAAAGCGCCACTGAAACACATTATAGCTTCGCTGGAAAAGTTGTGCACTGCAAAATGTGCTCCTCGTAGCCATTAATCCTGACTTCCTCATTTTGATTTTAAAAAAAAGAGAGAGAAAGAGGGGGGGGGGGGGAAATAGCACTAATTGTTTTATTCTTTTTTGTTTTGTAGACTAAAGTGCTTTATTTTTCCTGCCCCTGAGTTAATGTTCCTGAACTGAATTTATGATTATTTATTGACGTATTTAATTTTAGTTTTCAGAATGGTGCAATGAGTTGGTCAAAAAGTTGGTAAAAAAATGTTCAAACAAGGTATAAACAAGGATTTTATGGGGGGGGGGGGGGGGTATTTCAGGCAAATTGATGGATTTAAAATATTATCCGTTTTCTTCTTGTTGGGGATGGGCATAACAGAAAATAACTGAGAAGCACTGGTTTAATGTAAGCTCAATGCACTTTTACGCCAGGCCGTGTTCAGAAGAAAGTCAAGTGCTCGATTTGCTGCCTGAGAAGTCCCACACGACACATGCTATGTTTGTTGTGAGCGATGCGAAACAATCTCAGAGACCAATTACTACCTCCTTCATTGGTTTTTCCTATTCATTCTTGGATTTTTAAAGTTTCATTTTTTAATCTGATTGGGTTTTTTTGGGTCATCGGTCTTATTGCCTGACATGACACCTTAATTCCCAATCTGCCCAAAATTGACTCAGCCAATAGTTATTTTGCATCCCTAGAAAATGTTTTCAAAAACATAAAATAAAAATTAGACATTATGTACAAACCCATTCCAGCCTTTCCATCAGGATAAGTATAGACCTGGCCATTGTTCTTGATGATGGGAAGACTGGCAGGGAGAGAGGAAACCACCTCATCCTCGCTGTCCTCTGAGCTGGAGCTGCTGGTTGACTCCTCACTACAACTGTCATAGCCATCAAACATCCCAAACGAATCTCTTCTCTTCCGCTCTGAACGCGGGGTGCGCTCAGCCTTCAATCAAAAAACAAACCAAAACAAACAAACATCAGTTATCAAAATCAAGGAAGAAAAAGCAGCAGTAAACAGAAACTAATAATAACAAATTGACCAAAAGTACAGCGAAACGCACAGCTGATGGACAGCCATGACTACCGAAGATGAAGCTATTTTGACAAAAGAAGTTCCTCCCCAAGTGATACCTCCGGAGTGACGTGGCGTAGGAAGCCGTTGTGCATGGTATGTCATCAAAAACAAGGCAATACGAGAAACCTGTTGACTCATTTGAACAAGTAGCACCCAAGCGATCAAGTTGCAAACATGAAAGTGTGAGCAGTTTGCACAGCCTGCGCACGTAAACATTAGCAGTTTAGTCGCTAATAACCAGTCGGCAGCCACCAGATGAAAGCAGCAGTCAAACGTGTCATCGTTGGATGAGTCACATTTGCAAGTAAGAATGATGTAGGATGTATGTAGGATCTTAACTTCAATATTATTATGTTTACACGATAAGGCATATTTATTGTTCATGATTGGTCCATTTTTTAATAGTTCACTGTTTTATTTTATTCTAGACGCGTTGTACAGTAGAAAAACAGTTTGAAATTAAAGGAAAAAATCTGAATGAAATAATTACATTACAACAGTGATAATTTTACAGTTTACCACCAGCGAGTCCCAGGGATTAGCTGATCAGAAAAGTACGAGTCCCATGATGCATTTCGAGAGTCCCAAATTTCGAATTCTGAAATGGTCTACTTATTCAATTCATATAATATGATAATAACACAAACAACAACACATACATACAATTATAAATAAATGCTGCAAAAATTTAAATAATTCAGTAGCAGGCCTGAGGATTTCGGAAATTCGCGGAAATTGTTTTTCGGTTCCGTCGGCTTACCCACGGAAACCACGGTAACTCATTTTGGGTTCCGTAAACGTTCATCATGGGAACCCATTTTTCCATTTTGACTGATATACGTTTGAGTTTCAGAATTCTTGATTATGAATGTTTCAAGGGTGAATGTTTGAAAACTATGCATTAACAATGAACATTCCATAAGTAGCTGTGTACTCCAGGTTTATTCAATAAAATAAATGGATCAAAATATGTTGTACTCATGGCATCATGAATACAACATACCACAAAATCAGTATTTTTTCCAATCTCACACTGCAAAGATGAATTTACTGGTAATCATTAATACAGGTAAGTATTGATGTGGCTTGACATCCTCTTCCCAAGACGATGCATGTGTAATCTACTATCAATTTGACGAAAGAATTTAACAAACGTCATATATATATATATATATATATATATATATATATATATGAGAGCTGTCAGTTTAGCACGTTATCTGCATTAATTTAAATGAATTTTAACGGGATTCGTTTTTTTCTCACGAGATTAACGCGGCAGACGTCACAGCGGATGTTACGTTGCTCTGTAAATAAACCAGGAACAAAACAACAGGCGCGCTGCACAGGTCCACGCACATGTCTGTTTTGCGAGCCATGGCAGCGCGAGACACCGAAAACGGATACTTAAAGAGTTTATGAATGGAAAGTTTACTTTTAAAAAGTTGCCAGATAGTTCAACTGACAAGACCAAAGTTACCTGGATGTTTTGCAGTAGTAAACTGAGCTATCATCATAGCATGTCGAGTCTGAAATACCACTTAATGGCCAAGCACACAGCTGATGTGAGTACTCCGCCCCCGCGTCTAAGACAGACAGCTATGGATCATTTCAAAGCGAAAAAAATGGATAACACGACGAAGAACAAATTTGCTGAAGCCAGAGCTAAATGTATGGCGCCTGCATGCAAGCCTGTCAACATTGTCCACAGCCAGACTCAAGGTGAAATCGTTCGCGCTGCATCGAACGACTCCACTTCGGATTGCCAGCGAGAGCCTCCATTACAAGCTTTGAACAGAAAGTGTACGTGGTGGAGAAGGCTAAGGTACACCAAGCGGGAGAAGACACTGTTTCGGGAGAGAAATAAGAGAATAGGTTGATGAGCCTCAGGTGAATAAAGAGTAGGCATTCTGTTGAGTTCGATGTATGCCACTGACACGATTGTTACTTGTTTGGAACTATTTTGTGTGGAAGGTTACAGTGTTCCGTGTCCATATAAATAATGGGGGTGGAGCTTCTCTGTGTTCATCTGACAGCGACGGTGCGCTGAGGCATGTCGAGAGTTCAGCGGTGCAGTGGTAGCGACCTAGCGACCACACTGAAAATAAAACGTCTCCAGTGTTGTCATCTAACCAAGTGTAGTCATCCGAAATGATGTCCACACAAAACCATAGAGAGACTTCCGCGCAAGAAGGACCAACAGAATCAACATAGCCTGAGTGCTGTGTTTAAAGCAAACTTGAGAAAAACAAAGTATGCAAACATGGCATAAATCCACTATCGGTACTCAGCCTAGTTTACCTTAGATGTGCACTTTATAATTTTATATTGCTGTTTTGATTCCATAAAAAGAGCTGTTACAGCAGCTGTTGTGTGACAAAATATTTTTTTCACTGTTGTTGATGGACAGTAATATTGTGTGAATAACTGCTCCAAGTGAAAAATGTTCATGTAAAATTGAAAATCGAAATTGTTATTTCAGTAAATATTTGCATTTTGCACATAGAAAACTGATTCATGATTCCATGTTGATGAGAGCATTAAAATGGGGAAAAAAATAGGACAAAAAAATATGAAAGGAAATTCAGAAGCGATAAAAAATGTGTGAGTAATCACGATTAATTTTCTTTGAATAATAATTGATTAATAATATCTTAGAAGTAAAGGTGGCACACCAGTAGGCAGCCGTCGGCAAGTGCTCTCATGAGCCTTGCTTTTTTTGTTGTTTTTGTGTTAGTTTTGTGACTTTGTGTTTGTTGTTATGTCGTGTGGACCTAATGTGGACTTTTTTCAGCATTTTTTGGCCACAACATTCATCAAGAAGGAGAATGCTTGGTGGTTGCGCCTTCTCGGCAGCATGGGTATACCACCACTGTTTTTGACTGGGAGGAATGTCGGCGCCATTTGACTGTCGTTGCTGTTGAACGGTCTGCGGCGGGATGGATTTAAGGCTTGAGGAGCCGATGATGAGAAGAAAGGAGTGTTAGCGCCGATGTGGATTTGGAACTGGGAGTCGCAGCTTGGAGTTTGAAGCGGATTACGTGGGTCAGGAGAAGTGAACTAATCTCTTTCCGTCAATGGACGCAACAGCTTCGTGTTTGCTTTCAAAACTTAGTTTGTAGCAGACGTGTGCACATTTTCAGCATGACGTCTCTGATACACTAGTGAAAGGACACTTTGATCCTCTCCTCTTTCATCTATAACTGATTCAGACAACAAAGTGTATGCAGAAAAGTGGTGAAGATTGCACAACTATCTGTGTCCTATGTGTTGTGTTATTTAAACTTGTTTTTGACTTCAAACTGGCACCGCGATAGTGGCTGCCTTTCCAGCAGCTCCTATATTTTATTGTTCTACTTCCTTTCATAACTTTGCTGCTGTAAATTTGGAATTTCTCCATTGTGAGACTAATAAAGGTTTTCTTATCTTAATATGATGCATGTAAACGTGAGAAAAAATACCCACAGCTCCTCAGGTCATAATAATAATTTCTACAAAAATTATATGGACCACGCAGTCGTCGCTGCTCGTAACCTAATAAAAAGTTACAGAGTGATATTTGAACCCGTGACGCGATGGAATAAACCACCTTCGGGGCAACCGCTGAACTACTACACCGAGAGTTGGCACCCTTCCAGTGCCGTAAAATTTCTACTTGTCCTACTCTCCCGATTAGCGGCAAAATAACCCTTCGTGGTGAGTTACCAGTCACGTCAAAATAACCATTTCGTAAGTACCGCTTCCTGTTTTACTAAAACTCAATATTAAATAACCCTGTCCTCGGCGTACCTGAACAGTGTTTACGTTAAACATCGTCACTTCCTGCTTTTTGCAACACAGGTGACCCCAGTGATTAAATTATTCAACTATTTTGTTAAGTTTGGAAAAAAATACTATACCATGTCTGATCATCAACTGTTATCACAACGTTCACAAGAACAAAAAATAAATTAACAATTGCAAAATAAACGGCAAAACCAAATCAGCTCAACGCTAAGTAGCATTAGCATAGCTTGCTAGCGGAAACCTTTTGAAATAATTGTTACACTCATTTTCAAGAAACAAAAACGTCGTCACCAAAGTTTCAGGGTAGTGCAGTTATTTTTTTCCATCTCTAGAAATGTTCGACAACTTTGAGATGATATATAGAAGAGCCAAAGATACTCGCTAGGTCTAGTAAATAAGACAACAACAAAGGATCATTGAAAGTAACCCAACGTCTATGTTAGTAGGCTCGCGGCCCGAAATGCTCATTGTACTTACCAAATCCCGTGTGTCTTCCATTAGTCCCTCATACAGATGACCTTCTCTTGACTAGCGCATCCACTCTCAAACGAAACCGACGGTGCTTACTAATTTTGGATTCGAACGAGCAAAGCCTCTGCGAATACTACAAACCAAACAGGATATCAACAAATTACGCAGGCTTCTGCGCATGCGTAACTGTAACCTACTTTCGTGTGATTGGTCAAGGGAAAATGCTGGTAAACACTGATAAATGTGTCAGTTCAACAAACTGTTTTATTCAAAAGAAATCCAACAAAGATAATTTAATACAGTACCGAAATAATATTACATATAGATGTTGTTCAGAAATTATAGTGCGCCTCAATTGCACCTACCCGAGTCACTTAAAAGGTGCACAATCTATGCATTTATTCCGTTTTAAAGTTACACATACATCAATACTATACACACAGATAGATAGATAGATAGATAGATAGATAGATAGATAGATAGATAGATAGATAGATAGATAGATAGATAGATAGATAGATAGATAGATAGATAGATAGATAGATAGATAGATAGATAGATAGATAGATAAATAGATAGATAGATAGATAGATAGATAGATAGATAGATAGATAGATAGATAGATAGATAGATAGATAGATAGATAGATAGATAGATAGATAGATAGATAGATAGATAGATAGATAGATAGACACACACGTTCTCTTCTCTGATGAATGTTACTTTCCGTGTAGGATTAACAAAAGTGAGTGTGAGCGTGGATGGTTGTTCGTCTATGTGTGCCCTGCGATTGGCTGGCAACCGATTCAGGGTGTCCCCCGCCTACTGCCCGGAGACGGCTGGAATGGGCTCCAGCACCCCCCGCGACCCTAGTGAGGATCAAGCGGTACAGAAGATGACTGAATGAATGAATGATTCATTGCAGAGAAGAAAAAAAGAAAAGAAAGTAAAACTGGATTTTTTTTGAAAATGAATTGAGATATCCTTTATTTGTCCCACACTGGGGAAATTGACAGTCTACAGCAGCAAAATTGGGGGGTAGAAAGAAGAAAAAACAAAGTGTTATATAGATATAGATATAGATATAGATATAGATATAGATATAGGTATAGATATAGATATAATCATATACCACTGGTAAAGTGGCTGTGCTATTACAATTGTTACTGGTTTTTCACGTATATTATTTTTTATTTTTTACACCAGATTAAAGGCTACTTTGAAGGCCAAAAATGAGGCAACATTTTTAAAGGAAATTTAAAATGGCCAACTTCCTTTTAATTTTGGAGTAGGGCTCCAGAAACTTTTTGCTGGTCTTGGGCTGTTACAAATCCCTCCGACTTTTGAGAGATCTTGGTGAAACATTCAAACAGGGCTGTTTTGTTAAAAATTTGTCAAGGATGCAACTAAGGTTTTTACTTTAATTTTAAGACCATCATTTTTCTCATCAAACAACAGGGCAGCAGTGTTGGATGAAATATTTACTTTGATTTTATATCATTAACATCTTTAGATGAAGGACCTATAGTTTCAAGACAAACTGCTCAAATCTCGAGAAGGTATTTAAAATCTGACTTCTTTAAAAAGCCAAAAAGTGGGGCCAAAAAAAATCAAAATCATTGATTTGTTTTCACATCATGAACGCCCAAAAAGTTTTACCAGCAAATATGAGGTTAATCTGGTTAACCTGCTGGGAGAAAAACATTTTTAAAAATTAAAACATATATTTCCTTTATCCTGTAGGTGGCGCTACGAGTGTGATGAAAAATAATCAAGTCAAGTTACAACAGCTTTTATAGTCAACAGGATGCTGCTTCAAAATAGCGGACTTATTCTAGAGTTTAGCACATTGCTCCAACAGACATTTTCGTCGATGTTGGTTTATTACATTCATCATGAAGGGTCACTCTTCAACCTCAGCCGTTTGAGGAGCAAGCGGGAGACCATGGTCACGACCGTCAGCGAACTCCAGTACGCTGATGACAATGCTGCGGTCTCCAACTCCTACGGGGGCCTCCAGCTCCTCATGGACGGCTTCGCCGCGGCGTACAGGACCTTTGGCCTCTCCGTCAACACCAAAAAGACAAAGACCCTCCACCTGAACCATCATCCACCCCAAATCACCATAGACGACGAACCCATCGAGCAGGTATCGGCGTTCCCTTACCTGGGTAGCATTATCCAGCAGGACGCCGGCCTCACGGAGGACCTCACTCACCGTATCCAGGCAGCCCACACAGCCTTTGGACGCCTTGGTCGTCGGGTCTTCAGGAATCACGCCATTTCCACCAACACGAAGATCTTGGTGTATAAGTCTGTCGTCCTTCCGACCCTTCTCTATGGCGCCGAATGTTGGACCCTCTATCGGAGCAGCATCAAGAGGCTCGAGAGGTTCCACCAAGGACGACTCCGATCTCTCAACGTTTCCTGGGAGGAGAGATTGACTAATAATGAGATCCTCACCCGGGCTGGCCTCACGAGTATCGAGGCCATGATCACCTTGGCCCAACTGCGGTGGGCCGGCCACGTGCAGCGGATGAGCGACAACCGTCTCCCGAAGCAGCTCCTCTACGCGGAGTTGCTGGAGGGCACCCGTCCCCGCGGAGCCCCGAAGAGACGATTCAAAGACCAGCTAAAGGGTCATCTTCAGCGGAGGAGGACCGGCGAGCGCGGAGGAAGGAGAGGGCCCTGCAACCGCCCGGCCCCCCAACCCACTTCTGTCAATCCTGCGGGCGGGGTTTTCGGGGAAGACTGGGCCTCCACAGTCATCGGAGACACAAGCACCAGGAGCCGTCGCCCTGTCCTGGGGGCCGCATTCCTCGATAACGAGGGCCTTCACTGACCGACCGACCATCCTTCCATTTTCAACGCTGCTTATCCTGAACAGGGGCGCGGGGTTGCTGTAGCCTAGCCCAGCTGACTTCGAGCGGAAGGCAGACGACACCCCAAACCCGTCGCAAGTCAGCCGTAGAGCACATATAGAGACACCCGGCCATTCACACCATGGAAACCAATCCCAGTTTGGGGGCACTTATGAACCATTTTTTAAAGTTACACAATAAACTAATAAAATGTTGATTTTTAAAGGCTTGATGTTTGTGCAAATGTTCAGTTTTTCTGCATGCTTAGATTCTCAAAATAAGTGCAGTTTTCTTGGCGAACAGTGTGCGACGACAGCAACAGGTTTTCATTAAAAATCCCAAACTTTGTGTTTCATATGTTTGACAAACCATTATTATCAGCGTGACTTTCTTGGCAAATAGCCTCATTACAGCAGCATTCAAGGAATATATAAGATTAGCATTTTCCTTATCATCTGGAACATCTCAATACAGTATAAGACAATCGGACAAAATCTGAAGGGGTTCTTTAAGATGTGACCTCTAGCTGTGAAAGGCCAAATTTGAAATAAATATCAAAATGGCAGACTTCCTGATAGCTTTGACATATGCATAGACAAGATTTCTTATATTTTCACAACTGCTCAAATCAGCATTGTTTTTCTTGTCAAACAGTACATCTCCACAACATTGACAATTTCAAGACAAATGGATATAGTCTCTTGGAGGAGTTTTTAAAATGTGACCTTTTCAAAAGGCCAAAAATAGGTCCAAATGTGAAAGAAAATTCAAAATACAGTCGTAGACCTCCTGTCAGCTTTAGCATATGGCTCCAGACCTTTTTTCAGTGTTGGGTTGTTACATGTGCCTCCAACTGTGGTAGCACTGGGCAAAATGTTCCACGGAAGCTGTGTGGTTAAACATTTATCGAGGGTGCAACCATTTGTTTGTTTGTTTGTTTTTGGGCGGGGGGGGGGGTCAAAATAACTCATGGAATAATGGTTATTTGACCAAGTGTGACAAGGTTAATCTGTTTTCACGAATATTCAAATCATCAAAATAAGCCTGGTTTACTTTTAGCAAACACCTGATCGCCACATCTTTAGCAAAATAAAAAGCTTTGCTTTTTTTGGGTCGTCTTGAACATCTTAGAATGAACTACCCACACAGTTTCAGGACATCAGATAATGTTTATAGGGTGAGGTTTTTTTAAAAAATATAACCACTCTGGAAGGGCAAATATGGGTCCAAATGTTCAAAGAAAAATCGAAATTGCGGATTCCCCATTAGCTTTCGCATATGGCTCCAGCAGACATTTTTGGACATCTTGGGTTGTAACTTGTTACATATACCTCTAGAAATTTGTTGATCTTGGTGACATGTCCAACCAGTGCTGCTTCACCCCCCGCCCTCCCCCCAAAATCAAGGGGGCATTGTTGAACCATTTTTTAAACATTGGAGAATCATCCATCCATTTGCTGAACCGCTGATGTTCATGTGGGAGCTAACTAGCTGTCTTTGGGCAATCGGCAGGGTCCACCCTGAACAAAAAACTTGAACTTATTTGAACTAATAAGACAAGATGAACATCATAGCACTATCCCATCACATTTTCCTCCAATTTAAAAACCTCAGCTAAACCACCAGTGCCTCCAGCAGAAAAATCTCGAGTGAAGCAAAAGCCTACAAGTCAAGCGAGAGCCGCCTTCTACACTACCAACACAAACCTCTTTGCCTCACTGAATGAGGGAATTTTGAGTAAATACGTGTACTGTTGTTACCTTTGTCTCAATTACGTAAAGCATAAATACCGTTTTTCATGTTTTAAACATGCTGGTACCAGTGATATTTCTTGCTTGCAATAATATCAGATCAGATATCTGATATTATTGATAATACACGCTCGAACTCTGATATTATTGATATTATTGATATCAATAATATCAGAGTTCGAGCGTGATTTTCTCCCCCTCTCCCTCCCTTGTGGTTTCTTTCTGACTTTCGGGTTGAGTGAACGCTGGCGCGTTTTGGCTGCCGCTGCTCAACCCGTATTGTTTTGTTTTTTTGTTATTGTAACGTGTCCTTGGGTGTCTTGAAAGGCGCTTATAAATAAAATGTATTATTATTATTATGACTAACTGGTCTGTTGTCAAATGCCTGTAGCAGGGATGGCAATGGCTAGTGATGAAAAAAGCGGAAAGGGGGCGGCCAATCACAACAAGACATCATACACGTCCAATTGCAGGGCTGTTTACAATCGGAAGATGGAAAGACTGATCGGGAGAGCTCGTAAAAACTCGACGATAAGGTACATGACGCTCCAAAAAATTTCTCAACGGATTTAGACGATTCACAAAGATGATAAATTTAAGAAATAAAACTGCGGATTTACGCATATCCGCGGAAAATTGCCATCTCCGCTGTAGTCTCAGACCTTGACCAGGAGAGGGTGCTAATATACCGTGGAGCAGTCGTGAAACCCCGGCTCATATTTAAGTGCATGCAAACATTACATTGAGTGTGCACCTCAAAATGTTCGACTGGTGCCCCTCAAATATCCTGGTTAAAAGAAGGACTGTGCTCTATAGTTAAAAAAAACAACTGTCTGGAGCCCCGTTTTATCTACGAAACCCAGCAATAAATGACACCATTTAGTCTGCACCATTTATTTTGCAGAATAAATTGGACCATGTCATCAGCGCATCAAATGGAATGTTACCAAGTCAAATGCACCCTGAAAGTACAGTCTGAAACAACTATTTCTACTGAAGGTAGAATGGATAAGGGGTATTTGAGAACAGTGCTCAGTAGATCCAGCTGGAGGCACAGCTTGTGTAGGAAGTCAGCTCTTCTTGCTTGAACCACAGGGCAATTTCCTTTGTAGCACTCTCAACCGAGTCACTTCCATGGATGATGTTTCTGTTAACCACAAACAAATTATGTAAATAAGACCACGAGATCAAGAGACTATACCCACGATGCGGGTAAATAATACTTACTTGCTAACATCAATGCAGAAGTCTCCTCTAATTGTTCCAGGTTTGGAGTCTGCTGGGTTGGTTTCACCAAGCATCACCCTGCCGGTCTTAACAACCCCTTTACCTTCCCATACCTAATGTTCAAAAATAAACAATTTTGACCATCAAAGTAAAGATTTTGTGACTCTATTACGTGTCTCACCATGGCAACCACCGGACCACTGCTCATGAAATTGACGAGGTGCGGGAAGAATGGACGTTCTTTCAGGTCACTGTAGTGCTCCATCAGCAGGTCCTCCGAAGCCTGAAAGCATGAATGGGTAAAGCCAGTGCGGTGAGGAAGTATTCTGACCATTTAAATTTTCTCTTGAACCACACCACACCATTGATTCTCAAACTGTGGGATGGGTCCTGGTACATGGGGTCCCTCTGGTGGTACACTGAAGAATCACTGGCTAAGTACAGTTAAGTTGTAAATAAGTTTGAGGTTAAATGCATTTGCATTTAATCTTTAAAAAGTCCATCCATCCAATCCATTATCTGAACCGCTTATCCTCTAGGGTTTGCCAGCATGCTGGAGCTCATCCCAGCTGTCTGTGGGTAGTAGGCAGAACTGTTTGCCAGCCAATCGCAGGGCACACATACACAAACAACTACTCACAAGAACAATCACACGTAAGGACAATTTAGAGTGATTAATTAACATACTAGTCTTTTTTTTATGTGGGAGGAAACGGCAGTATCTGAAGAAAACCCAAGCGGACACGGGGGCTCGATTTGAACTGGCACTGTGAGGCAGACGTGCTAACCAGTCGCCAACCGTGATGCCTTTTCATAACAACCGTTTGTTTAAAAAAAAAAAAAAAATTACACACGCACACACTGCGACTTAAAAGATATAGTACAGTCTTTTGATGAAAGTCCTTGCACGGCTGTTATTTGTTCTGTTGTATGATGTTTTTGCTATTTTATGTTCAATGTTCTACAAAGTGCTTTGTGACCGCTGCAGCTGTTGTGGAAGTGCCATCTATATGAACTCGCATACACACTAAGGGTGTGGAAAATAATCGATATTAATCGATACATCGATGCGCACGTGCGTGATCCGAGTGCATCGGCTCATTCACTGGGTAAGACGCGATTGACGGGTGAAATCGCGATTCATCACGATGCATTGATGGGTATCGGTAAAATCCGATTGAAGCGCCGTTTTATTCATGTTAAACGTCACATATCTGCCCTTTCCTAGGCGCAATGAATGCACCATCATTGCTTTGCGTTTTGTGTTGAATACGGACGGTAGCCGTGCGTCACATACAGTCCAGTACACAACTAGCGAAACATTATGGAAGTTAGCGCACGCAGCAGCAAGGAAACTACTATATTTAATGCAGCCGCAACATTCAAATCTTACGGCTTCGAAAAGAAAGACGGAAAGCTTGATAAAACCTCAGTAATTTGCAAGGAATGTCGCACTAAGAAGCCATACAACGGCAGCACCACAAATATGCAGACCCACTTAAACCGATGGCACCAGATCACCGACAAGTTTCCCTCCCGCTTCCCCGCGCAGTTCCTCGTCGGACACCGGAGAAACTGATGGTAAACCAGGTCAGGATCAGAAAAAAATTGCCTCTTATTTTGGGAGTCCCTTTGCAACTCACTGTGACCGCGCAATGGCTATAACTAAGGCCACTGCTTATTTCATATGCAAAGACCTCCAGCCTTAGCGTGGTGGACAACGAGGATTTCAGACAGCTCGTGCACGTTTTGGAACCCAGGTATAAAATACCAGACAGGTCTGTGTTCACTTACAAACATGTTCCCGATGCGTACAACAAAGTGAGAAGTGAGATTACTGTGTCGCTGAACAGTGCGCAAAGAGTTGCACTTACAGTGGATGGGTGGACATCTTGCGCTATAGATTCATATACATATATATATATATTATTATTATATTTCATATAAGACACTCAGTGAGAATAGTCTGTGTTTACACTATAGCAACAGCTGTGAGTCTCAGGTGCCAAATTGTTTACATTTTCTTTGCACAAAACCCAATTATGAAAGGGCTTAAATAAGTTGTTTTACAAGTTCTACTCTTTATAAGGAATAAAGTGGCATCCTTTTTGTAATACCATACTGAATTCCATCTTTTTAAAAGCTTTTTTTCTTTGCTTATTTGCATCATGTTTAATTGCACAATATCGCAACAAATTGCATTGTATCGTATCGGATCGCATTGATTTGAACTTAATGTGTATCGAATCGTATCGCATCGTGACGACGGTGAAACGTATCGCATCGTATCGCCAGAAAATTCCATGTATCGTTTAAGTATCGCATCGCTGGCAGTGGATCGTGATGTGTATCGAATCGTCCTCAGTGCTGAGATTCACATCCCTAATACACACACAGGGATATTTGGCTTTTGGGTGAAATTTTGGACAAGCCTACAATGCATTCAAACCTTTACAGGTGAATTAAATGTGACCTTCGCCGAGCTTTTGAATGCACATTTGATCCTTGAATCGACCAATAAATGTCCTGGTTCAATTCGAGCTGGTGTTTAAACAGTCGCCCTTATTCTGTTCTCATTTTGACATCATGAGACCAAGATGACACAGAACAACGAACGGATCAACATTTCCTTGCCATTATGATGCTTCAAACTGGACGTTCTCAGATGGAAGTGGTCACTGAGCTTAGAGTGCCACAAAGTGTGTCATCATCAGAATGCAGTGATTTGGAGTGACAGAGATGTTTTTTAATGCTATAGTTATCTGAATAACCTAATATGCCATGTGAACATACCAGGCACGTTCTACGTTCGTTGTTTAAGCATCATGTAACATTATCATATCGTACACTTATTCAGCCTGGTGTTCTCTATTTTAAATTGCCCTTCATGATGACATGTTTGTTTTGGTGTTGGATTTTTATCAAATAAATTTCCCCCCAAAATGATATTTATACTCCAGTACGACTTGTATTTGTTTTTTCTCCTTTTTGCATTTTATGTCTGGTGCGGTTGATATTCCAGGGCAATTTATAATCTGGAAAATATAGTGTGTGTGTATAAGAAAATTATCAGGATGGACTGCAATTTTTCATCTTGCAGATCATTAACATGAAGAATCCTTATACCAGGGGTGGTCAACCAGTCAGGCACTAAGAGCCAATTTTTTTAATGTGTTACTGCAAAGAGCACACACGCAGGTGCCCACCCATGCACTCGCGCACACATTCACGCACGCAGGTGCCCACCCATGCACTCGCGCACACATTCACGCACGCCACATGAGCAACAGTCGGAACGGGCCGAAAATGAACGAAAGCTCAAAGCGCAAACAAACAAATGTTTTTTTCCCCCACCGATTTCCTCCTCCCATCCCTTGCGGTCGACTTGGGACCAGTTCGCTGGCTCCTGGTCGGTTGCGATCGACGTATTAAGCACCCCTGCTTTAAAATCAGAGGTAATTCACTGACTAGTTTAGTGTCGTTGTTTGCTCATGAGCAGTGATGCAGTCATCTGATTGGTTGCCCGCTATGGCAATCAAGTAACGGGATTGGCGATAGGCTGACGTAGTACGTTCTATGTATTAAGCACCGTTGTTTTAATGGCAGCGCCATCGCCGAAGCGTTTGACAATTGTGTGAAAACCCGGGAGCCGCACTAACCAGCCAAAGAGCCACATGTTGCTCGCGACCCGCGGGTTGGCCACCCTGCCTTATACAGTAGAAAAAGACTGACTTCAGTCTCATCTACTGCCCGAAATTCCACATTAATGGCACAAGTGTCAACACCGGGCAACAAGAACATTAACATTCATATCACAAACAAAAAGTTGTGCCGTTTACTTGGTCTAGACTGACTAACATTGATAAACACTTAAACCCACTGATACAAAAAGGGAGGGCTTTGACTCAGATTATCTCAGATCCGAGGATCAAAAATAGACTCAGTTGCTAATCGGCTCACTCAGTCACTCAGCACCAACAACATACTTGGCTAAAAATCTCGTTGACTGTTGTAGAATCAGTTCAAAGTATTAGAAGTCCATCATGAGAATATGAAACGTGTGAAGAGAACATGCATGACAGGTCAAGCATCGACTTACTTGAAGCATTTTCATCCCCACAAGTTTGAAACCCTTCCTCTCAAATCTTGTAATGACCTCCCCAATGATGCCTCTCTGCACGCCGTCAGGCTTGATGGCAATAAAGGTGCGCTCCTTCTGCTCTGCCATGACTCTGGGGGGAGGCGGAGGAAGAAGAAAAATTACCAAAAAATTCAAGTATGTGAATATTATATACTTTGAAATACCAGCCCTAAACATCTTTAGCTGCTCTTTGAGCTCTAAGCTTCACAATGCAGATCTTAATGGTCAATTCAGATTTTTTTTTCTTCGTGAACTCCGATTTTGTGTTCACTTTACATATTAAATGTGACCTCAGTCAGTCTACAGTATGAACGAAAATATGTCCACAAAGTGACCTTCATGTGCATAAAAAAAGACTACCAAGTAATTATAATTCAGCCATTCAAAAAATAATATCAAAATAGATACAGGTCGCACATAGCCAAAAATATCAGATGCGAGTTTCCCAGCTCTAATTCACCCGGAACCATTGTTCCTGAGAAACAACCATATCTTTTGGGTTGAAGTAACAGCAGGGGCTCGGCAGTGCACCTAATATGCTCGCAAATGCGCCCATTTTTCCCCCAAAGTGAGCTGGTTAAAATTTCATACGGTCGCACGCCACGAGTGTGTGTATTCATGCTCCTGTCGGTACATACGCCGAAGGCACTCCAGTTCTGTGTCCGCCTGCCAGACGGTTAAAACCTTCCTTTAAATCCATCCATTTTTTGAAACCACCTAATCCTCACCAAGGTTACGGGCCATCTTCGGGCTCGTAACCATCTTCGGCCTGAACTGGTGGCCAGCACACACACGGAGACAAAAAAATAAATAAAATAAAAAAAAATCACACTCAGAATCATACCTACGGGCAATGTAAGAGTGATCAGTTGTCTTACTATGTACAGTATGTTTTTGGAAAGTGGGAGGAAACAGGAGTACCCCGCAGAAAACCTGGGGCAGGGTTCGATGCCGGAGCCGGCATTGAACCCTGCACCTCTGCACTGTGAGGTGATTTGGCTGTTTTACACAACAATAAAGACAATATTGTATTAATCACCTGCAAAACAGAATACTTACAATATCCGACTCACGCAGTGCATCATGGGTAAGGGAATTTTCTCGGCTACAAAATATGGCCTTAAAACTAGTGGTGGTAAATGTAGAAAGCGAGGATTTGGACTGCGTCAACCACTCTGAAGTGCAGAAACTGACCGACCTTTGCTGGGACACGACAGTGAAGATTAAGCTTTTAACCCCTGCAACACTTTGAGGATAAGAGGTTCACAGATGACATGCGGTGAGTGCAGGGGATGTGCGTGCAACAGGATGGCACAGGGTAGGACTTTTGTGGTCATTTGCTTTGCCCATAGTAGGTGGGGATTTTAATGCTGACGACAGATACCGTTATCTAATAATTAATAACGCACCAATCATAGTTCCATGTGATATGTTGCATTCCATTGTTGCTGATAAACTTTGTGCTTCTTGTACATCGCTAGTTTGGTAATGCATTTACTACCAACACTGCCCTCAAATCTCAAATAGGCTAAATAAATGTGTTGTTCTGCTCACATGACGCGAGTGACGTGATCTGCAGGAGCGTTAACGCTCCGCAAACTAATCACCAACGTGACATGCCACATTAATATCGAGATGTGAAAAAGTTTCTTGATTAAAACAGGCAAAATAAAATGGGGGGTTTTCCCTGGGGTGATCGCATGTCCTGTCGCTCATTAGTTTCACTGTCCGGTAGCTTGCTTACTGTACTCACCCTCTTGCGCGATCCCGATCAGTTTCAAGAAAAAATAAATGTCCATCTTTGTCAATTTTAATGCATCTTTCAACCGTCAAGAAAATTTTCTATCAGGAAATTGTGAAGAATCAACAAGTTTACAATGTTTTTTTCTCTAAACAATGTAGAGCCTCTAAATTCCATCAGAGCACCTTAACATGGCACTTGATACTGTAATTTGATGCTGAAAGCCTTTTAAACAACGTCTTCAAGCTTAGACGAACAGCTCCACATAAACCGATGTACTGTAAATATTCCCATCTCCGGAATTCTATGTAAAGGAATTTCCTTCAACCAGAACAAAAACCTATGCATTAACATTTTGACTACGATATTACATTTTACCGGAACTTACTTAAGCGGAAGTTCCACGATCCGTAACCCGGATAGAGACGGAAGGCGGGAGCTTAAACACATACAGCGCCCACCCGATGCAACGGAAGACACATGTTCCCGTTTTCTATCATCGGCTCCGAAATGACGACGTGCAAGTGACTTTTTATTGCGTACATTTTACTGCAATTGTAAAAGATTTTAACCTTATTCACTTACGTCCTGTAGATCAGGGGTCTCCAACCGCCGGTCCGCGGACCAGTACCGGTCCGCAGGGCCGGGATTCTCCGTTACATCCGTCTGTGTCACGCTTGACTCACATCAAACCACGCTTCTCCGTCATGTGACCAATTACGCTAAAAACAAAACATTGGAGGTCGCCAAATGTGTTTAAAAACTGCTAGAGATCGCAAATGACAGCGGCCTTAAAAGTATGTTCGAGACAACTGGATTAAAGTTCTTCAGTATTCAAGTTAGGGTAAATCCTCTGAGATCGCCACAATAGCACTGTTGCCATTTCGGACATCCTACCCGTGTGAGGTGGGGGGTTTCTGCAGCAACGGCGACTAAAACAAAATTACGAAGTAGACTGGACATAAACCACACACTTGAGGTGTCATTTTCTCCTATTACCCCGAGATGGGACCATTGAGTTGCAGAAAATCAAGCTCGGGGCTGTGGTGAGTCATCATTTTCATGCACTTTAAATTTGCGTTGTATCGTATTTTGAAGGCATTAAACATTACCATAGCGATCAGTGTTGCGGCCACATTAGACGCTCCTGGTGTTTAATATTATCTCTCAAAAACACCACAGTGTTCATGCAGGTCTTACCATATTATTTAGTAGTATTTATCCGCCACATCTTAAATGCCAGTCCCTGAAAATACTGTTTGACATAAACCAGTCCGTGGGGCAAAAAAGGTTGGGGACCCCTGCTGTAGATCATGGCATTGAAACGAAGAACAACCCAACAAGACAAAACACCCAAAATAGACTCATTTCTTTCCCCATGACAGAAAAAAATCTCAACATTATAATACTGTATGTACTGTACTGTGTTGTGATTTTGTTTGATACACTACACTTGTCCTGTATACTGTACTGCAGTTTTTGTAGTATTTTTTGGTAAACAGATTTCGGAAAGTATATTTTTGCATGTGTTGTTACACATGCATTTTGTCAACATACTTGCAGGTTCATAAAGGACATGTACTATGCTCATTTCCCAAATAAGGAAATTCTGTTATAAGGACGGACTGGACAGCGCAAACATGAGTCCGTACAAGAGAATGTTTACTCTACTGTCATTCAAAACTGCCCGTTTAGTTGGCTCTTTTTTTCCCTCCAACTTGATTCTCGCACATGCGCAGACATCTGGCCAACTAAATTAAGTCATTCACTCCCAAAGACATCTTTTCAGACTTCACACGTTCAATCCCATGTACTTAGATTTTCTTTTTTCCAAGACTGAAAGTATTTTTTTTTAAACGGATCCGAAAATGACTGGTGCTGGATGAGTTAATGGCATCTGACACGCGTATAAAGAAATGCACAGCAAATTTTATAATATACTAGCTGGTTCGCCGCCCTCCGGGCGGCTCATCCGCTAGGTCCTGCGGACAATTTCATTGCAATGCTTGTGGGTAGACAACATTTTTTCGCTAAGATGCCCGCGCGATCGTAGTGAGGCACTGCCTGAGCGGCGCAGTGGGGGCGCGCAGCGGCGCGGTGAGGTAGGTACGTTTTGAAAAGGGACAGACCGCGTGCGGGACGACGCGCAATATATATATATATATATATATATATATAGATATATATACATACAGTATACATATCTACACAGTAATCCCTCACTTATCGCGGGGGTTACGTTCCAAAAAGAACCAATGATAAGTGAAATCCATGAAGCAGTGAACTTTAACTTCATTGTATATATAGTTAAGTATTGTAAAGACCAAAACCTGTTTTCAGGTCCAATTACAAAAAAACTAAACGTTTAACAAATAACTATAATAGCTATTGGAAATACTGTACTGTTGACATGCGGCGTTGCCGACGCGTTCCGATTTCAAGGGTTAAAGCATTAAAAAAACTGCACAAAAAAAAATCTGAAACAGCGAAGCCGCAGAAAGTGAACCGCGTTAGAGCGAGGGATCACTGTATACACACACACACAATGGTTCTAAACATTGTTCAAGGTACCGAACCCAACCAGTTCATATGCAGATCCACCGAACCCTTAGTGAAAAATAAAAATATGATTCAATAAGTGTCTCAGGTACAAGATGAGAGTTGCTCAACTTGGCATGACAAATCATGGAGATAGGACGCCGAGTCCCATTGCGGTCCATGATGCATGTGAATTGTACATATTCGTCCGACCACTTTCTTTTTTTACTCGACATAGCATGTGTTAAAACATAAAAAAATAAAATATTAATAATCACACCACATACGATCACGACAGTCACGCGCTGACTACCGAGCAACTAAATTTCCCGTAGCACTGATTGGACAAGCAATGCAATGTGATCATCCAGCCAGTGATGGCCAATTGGGAGGGTCATAACGAATTGAGAAGTTGAGTCGACTGCGCCTTAACCTCCATGGCAGAGGCACAGTGGAACCCTTGAGACCGATTCACAGAACCCCTCGGGTTCGATCAAACCCAGGTTCTGAACCATTTATACATCTTTTAATATATATTCACTGCAAAGATGGCCACAATATTTGTGTTTAGAACTTCCATCCATCCATTTTCTAATCGGCTTATCCTCACGGTCGCTGGCGGGATGGAGGCTATCCCAGCTGTCTTCGGAGTACACCCGGACTGGTTGCCAGCCAATCGCGGGGCACACGTTGACAAAAAAAAAACTATTGGCGCTCTCAGTTACACTTGGGGACGATTTACAGCGTTCACTCAACCTACTGTGCATACTTTTGTAATGTAATGTATGGATGCTACAGCTTTGTGTTTGCTTTCAAAACTTAGCTTGTAGCAGACGTGTGCACATTTTCAGCATGACATCTCTGATCCACTGGAGAAAGGACACTTTGATCCTCTCCTCTTTCATCTAGAACTGCTTCAGACAACAAAGTGTATGCAGAAAATTGGTGAAGATTGAACGACTGTCTGTGTCCTATGTGTTGTCTTATGTTTTTTTTTGGTTATTTTGACTTCAAAATGGCGCCGCGAGAGTGGCTGCCTTTCCAGCAGCTCCTATATTTTGTTGTTCTACTTCTTACTTTCATAACTTTGCTGCTGTGAATTGGGAATTTCTCCATTGTGAGACTAATAAAGGTTTTCTTATCTTATCTTATGTGGGAGGAAACCCAAGTACATGGAGAAAACCCACGCAAGAACAGTGAGAAAATGCAAACTGCACATAGCAAGGGCGCAGCGGGATTCGAACCCACCATCTCCGCACTTTGAGGCGGACATGCGAACCAGTCGTTCACCGTGCCACGCGTCGAAACCTTCATGAAGCTAAATCACTTCAATTGAAACGGACGAGAGTCGCGGAAATTGTCATTTCATTTCATGCACGAGCATAAATTGTATTGGGATGTGGACCTGGAGGATTTTTCCTAACGTCCCATTTATGACAGCAGTTTGTTTTTTTTCACCCTCGGGATCTTTGTGAATAACAGGAGCGGTTCGTCGATGGTAAGTAACCTCACGGCCTAGTTCTTACAACGCCTCGATTCTGAGTTTGCATACGGAAGGTTTCATATACTTTAGAAGTTAATTGGCGAACATTTAATAATGAAAACAATGAATATGGATCATCTGCTATGTTTATAACAGAATATCTAGATAAGAAACGACGTCGCGTTACCTTAATGAGAATCCTGGACGACTCCGTGTAAAACCTGGTCCGACAGAGCTAAAAGACCGCCCCGTCTCGCTCAGCCGCTCTTTATCAGCAAGGGCGGAGACTCGTGATGACTCATTTCCGGTATCTGGGTCACGCTATTGCTAATCGAAGTTTAAGCACGGGTTTATGTGCAGGTGTCAGCGAATTTCCTAACCCGATGATTGTCAAGACATGTGTCTTAATCGCAATGTATTAGGAAGTGTTTCGAGTGTCAAATGAAACGAACACGCCCCTGACTGAAGTCAACTTTATAAAAAGTTAAACAAACGAAAAACAACACCAGGGTTTCATTTTTGTGTTCATGGAGCGAATGCAAGTCAACGTTGATAACACGTCGATGGCGCCGCCATCATGGTCAGAGCCAGGTTTTTTCCCATAAAAACGAACGAAAAAAAAACGTGAACGTGACCTGGAAGTTGTTCTCATACCGCCAGATTAGTGTTGCATTCGAGGAAGGTGGGAAATCTGAGAATCCCACTTTCCACTAGGGAAAAGGTACACTTCCACGCCGGTATGAACTAGGTCACAGGGGTGCCCATTATGTCGATCCTGATCTACCGGTAGATCTAAGACAGGTCCAAAATAGATCCGAGGAGTGTCGAGGAGAAAAAAAACAAACAACAATTTGTGTGTCTTTGTACATGTTAGTCATATATTTTTTGTGTTAATGTACGCTGCAGCCTAATCATCCTATCAGTCTAATTTTCACAAAATAAATATTTCAAAAACAAAATAAAGCAGGTAAATCTTGAATTTACGGTGGCGCGTGATTACGTCACCAGAAGTTGTTAGCACTCAGCAGGCTGCAATTGCAGCTTGTAATAAAAGCTGTTGCACTTTATCTTTTATCGTCATTATTCTCATTCAGAGTTTGCTTCGTGACAGAAAGAGACTCGAGCGACTGGTCAGGAAGGCCAGTTCTGTCCTGGGTTGCTCCCTTGACACTCTGGAGGAGGTGGGCAACAGAAGGATGCTAACTAAGCTAAAAGCTATGATGGCCAGTCCCTCCCACCCCCTCCAGCCCGCCCTGACAGCACTTGGTAGCTCCTTCAGCCAGAGACTGTTACACCCGCGCTGCAAGAAGGAGAGATACCGACGCTCGTTCCTACCGACTGCTGTCAGGCTGATGAATAAAAAATAACAATCATAATAATAATAATAATTAAATTATGTGAAGTAAAATTGTAAATAGTACTGCGATTTATCCATTGTGTTCATATTGTATTTAATTGAAAGATGTTTGTTGTTTTTTTTTTCTCTTTCTCCTTTCTTCTTTCTACATACATTCTTGCTGCTGGAGGCTGTAAATTTCCCCAGTGTGGGACGAATAAAGGATATCTTATCTTACAGTTCACCGAGGGCACGGGCAAAGAATATGAACACTGTGTGTGTGTGCGTGTGTGTGCGTGTGTGTGTGTGTGTGTGTGTATGTGTGTGTGTGTGTGTGTGTGTGTGTGTGTGTGTGCGCGCGCGCGTGCCGGTAAGGGTAGATCCCGTGAGGTTAGTTGATCGAAAAGTAGATCTTCGGTCCAAAACGTTTGGGCACCCCTGAACTAGGAGATCCGGAGATCCGAGTTCCTCGGTCGGAAAAAAACGCCACTGAGTTCACCGACTTTCACGTGAGGTCACTTGACAACGATGATTCCATGGAGACGTGAAAAAGGGCCATTGATGTAAATTGCGTTTTTTGTGGAAACAAACTTTTTCAACACAACTTATCCTGAACAGAGTCGCGGTGGCTGCTGACTTCGGGCGGAAGGCGAACTTCACTGCAAACTAGTCGCCAGTCAGTCGCAGGGAACAAACATAAAGAGACGAACACACCCACATCCACACCGTCACAAAGGGGGAACTGATTCAGTGTTGCCCACTCACAAGTTATGCCACTACTTTACACCCTCAGCTACAATTCAACACCCTCTCTGGATCTCCTCATGGGTATTTTGGAAAGATTTCAGTAAATTTGTCGATACATTTCTTTACAAAGACTTGTCTTTAAAAAAAAAGCAAGTACTGTATGTGGAAGATGCTTTTTTTCGGCTTTTTTTCATAATTAATTTGTGAATTTTTGTTGTTCTTGATGTTGTACACTTGTATACTGCTACTTAAAGTTCTGTATTTGATGATCATTGTACACCAGGGGTCCCCAAACAATGTCAAATGTGGTCAAGGTCAAATGTGCCATCCGGCCGCGCTGGCCCTCTAACCCTCCTGTTGTCCTCAGGTCAAAATGACCCATCACTGTGTTAAAAACGCCCCAAAAAAACCCTAAATTATAAATTTTTAACTTGAAATTTTATGACTTTTCCTAGATTGTCCCCAACTGCAAAAAAATTGAAATGGAAGCTGTATAAAAAAAAGTACAAAGGTGGTCTTCGGGGCAAAATGACCCATGACGCAAATAGGGTTGAAATCAAGGTCACAAAGTTATTTACACACCATAGAATGTTTCAGTGTTTTAGTTGTGTCTCAGATCAATTAGTAGAACACGTGAACAAGACGGTAGCAGACATAAACAAGACAAGATAGGTGGCGTTCTCGTAGATGGCAGAACTCTTTTTTTGTGGCTTTCAAGGGGCTATAAAGAGAGAGAGTTGTTTAGTTATTATTTATTTCCTGTTTTTTCTGTGAAGAACTCAGAGAGGGTTATTTAGTTATTATTTATTTCCTAAATAGTGTTATTATTTGTTTCCTGACTTTTTTTCTGTAAAGAACCTGGAAAGCGTTATTTGGTTATGTGTGGCTTTCTGGGAAACAATAAAATTTTTAAGCTCCCCTACGATCGTTGATGTTATAAACTTGACACCGGCCCCCCATTAGAGAAGGGAAAAGTTATGTGACCCTCACAGGAAAAAGTTTGGGGACCCCTGTAGTACACTGTCTTGTACTTACTGTAGTTTTTGCCATGAAAAAAAGATTAAAACAAAGTAGGAAAAGACAGATTGAATTGAAAAGACAGTGAATTGCAAAACATAACTTACAATAGTATACATAAATATTATGCGTTATTTATTATTAATTTAATTATTGGATATAACGTGACAAGTGATTTGTACTGACTGGGTGAAGATACGTCGTTATCTACATTTGTCAAAGGAATTATATGCTTTGAAAACCACACGTTAATTGATTTATACAAATTATTAAAACTATAAAGATGTTTGATGTCGTCACAGGTCGGCCATCTTGGGACGGGACTGCTAGAATCGAGCGATGAGTGGTGATCGTCACCCATAACGTTTAAGTCAACGGAACACGGACTTTAAAATAAAACATTGCTCAACGCTACTGTGGTGTCTTCGATCACGAGGCAGACACACGCGTGTTCTGTAGTATATTATTGACCGTGAGTTTTATCTTGATATGTGTTTGTGAAACATATAGCCAACAGAGGGCGCTGTAGGATTAGAGTGGATAGCATATGACAAGGCTTCCGGTAACCAGGGGGGTTCACCTGAGATCACCATACGTGCTGGATAATAAAGTTGAGCTCAGGCTCATTTGTTCATAAAATGATGGCTAAAAATTTAAAAGAAGAACAACACAAGTTGCATGCATCAGCAACGTGGCGAAAGAGACTGAACATTCTAGAACATTCTCACACATGCGCAGTCGATGGCTATGCAAGGTACGGCAAGTCTGTGCATCCAAACAACATACATACAAGTACAGTATAACTATCGTGCAGTGGTTATTAACCCGGGTTCGGTATCAGGGGTTCGACAGAGCTATGCCATAGAGGTTAAGACAAATCCGACTCACCAAGTTATGACTTCCCCGCTTGGTTCATTTTGTGCACAAATAAAAAACGTATACTTATTCTTAGACTAATTGTGTTTAATGTTTTGTGTTATTACTAAATGCAGTTTTTTATGCCTTGAATTTGTAAAAACAGAAAATTATATATATATATATTACATTATTAAAAATCCTCGTCTCACCGCCCCTCGGGTGGTGTCCGTCCCTCATTCAGCTCAGGTCCTCTACCAGAGGCCAGGAAGCTTGAAGGTTCTGCGCAGTATCCTTGCTGTTCCCAGCACTGCACATTTCTGGACTGAGATGTCCGATGTTGTTCCCGGGATCTGTTGCAACCACTCATCTAGTTTGGGGGTCACTGCCCAGAGTGCTCTGACCACCACAGGCACGACTGTGGTTGTGGTCGAGGACAGAGCGGTCCTCACCACCAACCTCAAGCTGTGGTGGGAGCCCCCGAGCCAGCCACAGGGCCATCGGTTTTCCCTCATGGAGTGTGCAGAAGTTTCGGACAGTCTTGGGCACTTTGCTCATGAAGGAAGTGTGACCGTACACCGCCTGTTGTGGGTGGCCACACTTTCCGCACGTTGTGGCTTTCCGCTCTGTCGACTGCTCCCGCCCCTCGGTCTGGTGTTTGTGTTGCCGCCACGCAGTGGTACGGGGAGTTTTTAGCGGCAGCGCAGACAACTGCTTTTGCAGCCATGTCGAAATGCTCACCGCACTGTCCTCCCCGCAATCCTCGTTTAATTGGCAGAAATAGCTGCCTTTGTGAAAAGCATGCCCCCCCCCCGCCAAAGTACGAGCCTGGCCACACCACAGGCAGTCCTCCCTAGGTTCGCTGCCCCATGTGAATCGTTCGTTGGCATCGAGTAGCTGCTGGTCCTGCAGGGCTCTGCTTTTCCTCCTGCGAACGGTACACCTGGCAGGCGTATCACCGCTGCCGTCGGGCTCGCCGCTGGCACGGCACCTCCTCCTCCTCCTCCTGCTCGTGACCAGACCACCGCACGTATCGCATCTTCCTCGCCACTCCAAGCAAACGATGGGGGTGCTCGCGGTTGCGGCAGACAATGAACTGCATCTTCCTCGGCGCTCCAGGCAAACGTCGGGGGCGCTCGCGGTTGCAGCAGACGATGAACTGCTGACCCCTGCAAAAACATCAAGCAAAGTTGGGTGGGCCGGAGGTCTTCCACCAAAGCGAAATTGAGCATTGCTTAGCACTTACCTTGCTGCTCCATGGACGCCATGTCTGGTTGGTGGGCTGGCTGCTGAGAGAAATGAAGCCGAGTGCAAGAAGTGGGAGCTATTTATTTAAAGTGCATGGGGAGGGGGGATGGTTAAGTGGTGCTTTTCAAGTGCTATCTCCCTCGATTGTTGGGGCAGCTGCCCTTGGTCGTTAGTTTGGGGGGGGGGGGGGGGGGTGGCGGGGGGCCATCTCCCTCGGCCGTCGGAGCAGCGGGGCCGTCGTCGGGGGGTGCCGGAAGCAAACGACGCAGTCGGGAAGGGGCAGGCCGGGGCTGAGCGTACGGCGGTAAGCGTGGGGGTGCGGGTCCGCTCTGTGGGAGGTCACATTGAATCGTCATGTTAAGTACCAGTCGGTTGGGTGCGAAAACAAAGCAAGAGTGAGCAGTGACAACAACGAAGCAACAAGTGTGAAGGTGGCATGGGCTGCCAGGTAGCTGTCAAGAGCAGCTCTCAAAAAGAAGGAGCAAGTGGAGAGCTTGACACCCGCCCGACGCCGACATCTCAGGCCTGCCGAAAAGGGACGGGGAGACGGCAGAACATAAAGGGAGATCACCTTTCTGGCCGTGTCCTGGCTCCTCTTCTCTTCCAGCCACTCCTCCACCGAACGACCCTCCGCCTGTGAGCAAAAGTGCTTGTTCCTGTAGCGGCTATGGCCAAACTCCTTGGTTTTGGGGTTGCCGCAGCGCTTGCAGCGGAAATGAGCGACCTTCGGCAGTCTCACCCGGTGCGCGACATTCCACGCGATTAGGCCCCCCTTGCCGGACGGCGGAGTCGGGGCCGGCGCCGAAGTGGAGGCTCCGGGACTGGCAGAGGCGGCCGGCGAAGGGGTGGAGGCGGCCGGCAAAGGGGTGGAGGCGGCCGGCAAAGGGGTGGAGCGCTCGTCTTGGAGCGCGGGCAGGGCCTTGAAAACATCCAGCAGGACGGGGCCCCTGTGAGTCACCGCTGTACCGGAGCTCTCCACCGGGTGCTCGTAAGCCGCCTCCCCCAGGGGCTGCTGATTCATCAGGGGCCTGGCCTCAGCCAGCGCGTCCGCAGTCGTCGCTTTGCTGTTGGGGGCTGGGATCACCACACACATTGCTTGCACGCTGTCGTGCTTGCTTCTCTGGTTGTGCCTGCAAAGAAAACAAACGAGGTTGGTTGGTTGTTGAAAAAGGCTCGTCGTCCTCGGCGCGGCGGCGAGCGAGCCTTACGCACCACTGAGTAAGGGTCCGGTGGTTAACCGCAAAAAGGTGGATGGGGGCTGCGGCCAGGAGCTGTCTGGTCCTGCACAGGTCTCTGATTCGGCCGTAGTCACGCATGACCAGGCCCCAGCGACTGATGCGCACACCGGCGAGGCTGTGGCCCTGGCTGTGGATGTTGGACAGGTCCGAGAAGATGGCCTCCACCAGCCTGCTGGCACCCGGAGCGCGTGCCACTTCATTCCCCTTCCCGATAAAGAGACTGCGCAGAGATCGTGTCATGTTAGAGGACCAGATACTTGGCAAAGCCGCCGTCGGCCGGCGATGAAATTTCACTCGTACCGTTTGGTAGCCTCCATGCTCGGCACATGGCGACCCTTGGAGGCCTTGAAGTGGCCCTGGACCAGCGGCTTACCGCGCGGCGGAAGGGCTGGCGGAGGAGCCTTGTCGTGGTCGGGCAGCTTCTCCCACAGGTCTTTTATCCGCAACACCTGAGACGGTCTCACGAACGCGTTGCCGCGCAGCTGCACCAGCGCGTCAGCCAGCCGGCAGACGTGCTGGTAGCCCCCATGGCCGTCCGGTCCCACGACATCCTCCTCCTCCTTCTCCTGGGTTCAATGAAGGGCTTGAGGCGCCGTACGCGCGACGGTGTGCGGAGACGGGTCAAAATCGAGACCGAGGGTCAGACGTACCTCTTGCGCCCCCCGCTCCTGCCCCGGCTCATCTCCTAGGAGAACCTCAGTCAGTGCCGACATGGCCAACAGGCAGTGGAATTCCAGCCCCTCGTCTTCCTCCTCCTCCTCCTCCTCTTCCTCCTGCTCGTTTGCCTGCCCGTCCGTCACATGGTCTTGCCAGTCGCCCGCGTCTTCCCCGTCCCCTCTCGGGCAGGATTGGAGCACGGCGCCGGTCTGCGCTAGCAGGTACTCCACCCCGATGAGCTCCCCTTGAATGAAAGTCGGGGTCAGCGCTCGGCACGTCAGAGGATGCGTGAGAATCTCTCTCAATCTCACCCGTGTATTTTCCCGGCACGGTGTAATTGCGCAAGGGGGGGGGGAGTTCTGGCGCATCCGCACCACCTCCTGGAAGGGATCCACCAAACGTGCGTTATAGCAGCGTACTTCCTCACTGCCGCCGCCCACCACGGCCGTCCTGCCCCTGTCCTCGTTCCACTGGATCAAGCCCTCCAGCAGGTACACCTGAAAGTGGAGGGCGTTGGCCGATGTGCCTGCAGAGTGTCGGAAATGAGAAGGAATTCAGACTTTGGCACGAACGCATGGGCAATATACGCACACGCTTTTAACTCACCCGGAATGAATCGGCACTGATGGAGGTGGAAGGACTCCAGGGAGGAGGACCCCCGCGCGCAGCGGAACACCGGGAGCGTGACCCCGCCTTTCGTGACCTCCCCGGTTTTGGTGTAGAGGGCCACACCCGGCGGGTCCTGGATGCAGCGCATGTGGCGACGCTGCGTCCTCCAGATCTCTGTCATACGCTCCCGGTTGATGAGAGGGTTGCCCATCGTGTCCTTGGCATCCCAAAAGTGGTCAAGCAAAATAAAATCAATGGAATAAAATCGAATAAAACCGCCTACTATGCTCTTCCCGGCGATGGAGCAACAGTCACGGTCGATGTACAACACCTCCGGGGTTGGCTTTCCCGCGTCCCCGTACCGCCGGACCAGTCCGTCCGCCATGGCCGAAAGGCCCTCTCCCTCCGCGGCCGTGAGCACGGACATGAGCACCTGCCCGTACTCATTGCCCACGTTGGTCACCCAGGCGGCCGTCCCGGCGGATTCCCCTGCCAGCTTCTTGGTCAACTGCGGGTGAGAAGGCAACACCCGTGTCATTTCAAGTGATTAATGAACTGTGACTTCATATGATTGATGAACTGCGCACCTTCTTGGTGGAGTCCATCATCAGGATGTTTCCAAAGATGGAGGAGAGACGGCCCTTGTTGTCCTCCAGGCGGGGGATCACGTCCCTCACGTAGGCCGCGAGGAACCAGGGCACGAGGGGGAGCGGGCGCATGGGCGGGATTTCGTCCCGCCCGCTGACCGGGACACCCAGCTGCGTGAGGATGGACAGGTAGCTGGTGCACCTGGCCATCCACTCCTCACTGTGGATCTCCATCAGCACACGGCGCAACAGGGTGGCACTGTTGCCCAGCGAGCGCGTCCTCATCAGAGAGATGACCGCTTTGTCGCAAGCCAGTCTAAAGAGGTGAGGAGAGAGGCGGGGAATCGTCAGTGCCGCACGCAAAATGGCAAATGAACGAGAAGGCCGACCGACCGGCTCTTCATCACTCACTGGTAAGTCAGGATTGCCGGGAAAAGCAACTGCTTGGAGATGTGCAGTTGCTTCCGGATGCTCTCTTCCCAGGCCGAGAACTTCCTGTTGCACTTGAGGCACTCGAGGCTCTCTGTGCCCATGAAGTACCAGCCCCTCAGATCCAGCACCCGGCGAACGGTCCTGTACAGCACCCCCCCCCCCGGTCAGGCGGTCATGGCCGCAACCGGAACCGGGGCAGGCCAGTTTCACCCCCCACATCTTGTACGCCGCCCACAAGAAGAACTTCGAGTGGAAGAACTGCCTGTTTGAAGCGGGGGGCTGCGTTAAATAGGCGGGCGGGCTCGGGGGCTCCCACCACAGCTTGAGGTTGGTGGTGAGGACCGCTCTACCACCGGCCGTTCTCTCGAACAGCGCTCGGCCTACCCACGCGTGCTCGCTCTCGGGTAGTGTGCCGAGCCAGCCCTTTGGGAGCACGCTCTGCTGCTTTGGCGCCGGCAGCTGTGGCAGCGTGTCGCCACGGGTCCAGACCACGGGGGGAGGGCGAGTTGCAGGGAAGGGCGCTGTGACGGCAGACGAAGTGGAAGCCTGGGACGACGACGCTGGCGCAACACGAGATGAAATAAAGTCACTTCTCACTTTAATTTTTTTTTCTGTGCATTTTTTTACAACTGACACGATAAAGTCACTCACGCTGCTGAGACTCCACCTCTATGGCAGCTGCAAAGAGGACGTAGTCCGATGGCTCAGACGGTGCAGACGGCCGCTCACTTGTGGCTGTACGGAGATGCAAATTGGCACAATTATGCGGCCGTTCGAGGTCAGTCGTTGGAGATACAGAGATGCAAATTGGCACAATACGGGGCCGTTTGGACCCATGAGTCGTTTACCTGGACGAGACCTTTTGTAATTTGCCTCATTGTCTCTCCCAACGATGTAGGAGTTCAGGGTGTGGAAGAAGGAGCCCGCCATACCAGCTTTCCCTGCGCGTATACGACAAACATACCTACACACAGAAACCACCAACAAAAATACACAAGTTAAGCAATGTCAAGTTTTCACCTTCCCATACATAACAAACACTATTTACGCTCGATGCCGCTCATCAGTTGACTCGTAGAGAGAACGGTAGGTTTCGTTGGGGAACTGTCCCATTGTCAGTAGTTGCTCATCCAGCTCCCTGACCAACGGTGCTCCCATGACCATCAGCCGATGCTGCACGACAGCGGCCATCTTCGGGAAGACGTGTGTGTGTACGATGCCAGGGAATCTTTATTCACGGCCAGGGGTGACTGCGACGTGTCGCCGTTTTCGCGCTCCTTCTGGTGGGAAGCCACGACCATGGCACAGTAGCCCACATCGTTCTCAAGGAGCCATTTGAATGTTTGGCCCCGGTACTGGCCAAACTGGAGCGTCGTCTCGCTGAGCACCAGTTGCCAGCACTCGGGGTCTCCGCCGCCTTGAACAACGCGGGCCACGGCCTCCTCCTTCACCACGGAAGCGCTCTTGCAGGTGGTAGCTGCGGGTTTCGCTCTATAACAATAAATAAGGTGTATTAGCCTACTTTGACGCTTTTGAAATGAAAGCGTGGACGTACCTACCTGTATGCTTGGGCCAGCTTTGTTGCCTGAGCCGTGCACTGCAGCCGTAAATGCTTCATACCAGGCGGCATGAACACTAAGTCGGGCTTGAAATCCATTGCCTACCACACACACACACCAGTTAGTCCCCCCCCCCCTCTCAATTATACATATCAGGTAAAAAAATGTTTGTAAAATGTATTCGACTGGGGTAATTGCTACATATGTGGCTTTTCTTTTTTTTAAGCCATCGCATTCTCACACACACCAGTATGCCCCCCCCCTCAATTATATATGCCCCCCACACTCAATTATACATATCAGGGCAAAAAAATGCCTGAAAAATGTGTTCGGCTCGGGTATTTGCGATATATGTGGCCTTTCTTTTTTTTGAAATCCATCGCATTCATTCGCGCATGAAAAAAACACCTCCTCCTTTTTATTTACTTTCAAACAGGTACATCGGTAATGTGTTCGGCTGGGGTAATTGTCTCGTCTTCTCCTTGAAAGTATTCCAGCGATATATATTAGTGTTGAAGTTACATGCCCGCCATTACAACTTTTGGAGGGGGAGAGAGCAGAAAATGTGAAAATACAGTAACTGAACATACGTTCGCCTATTTTTTACTATATATTCACGCCCGAAACAGACATACCCGAACGAAGCTGAAAGAGTATTCAAGCAAACTTACCAGAAAGTGTTTTGGTGAGTTCGACGACGATGTCAATACGCACCACCAGCACTGGAGCCCCACAGGGATGTGTCATCTCGCCACTGCTCTTCTCTCTCTACACAAACGATTGCACCTCAACAGATCCAGCTGTCAAACTCATAAAGTTCGCAGACGACACCACGGTCATCGGTCTCATCAAAGACGGCGACGAGTCTGCGTACCGCCAACAAGTGGAGCAGCTGGAGCTCTGGTGCGGCCGACACAACCTCGGGCTGAACACCCTCAAGACTGTAGAGATGATCGTGGACTTCAGGAAACATTCTTCTCCTCAGTTGCCCCTCACACTATCCAACTGCCCTGTGTCAACCGTTGAGACCTTCAAGTTCCTGGGAATCACAGTCTCCCAGGACATGAAGTGGGAAGTCAACACCATCTCCATCCTGAAAAGGGCCCGGCAGCGGATGTACTTCCTGAGGCTGCTGAGGAAGCATGGCCTGCCACAGGAGGTGCTACAACAGTTCTACACGGCAGTCATCGAATCAATCCTGTGTTCTTCCATCACGGTTTGGTTTGGGGCCGCCACAAAAAAGGACAAAATCCGACTTCAACGGACAGTTAGGACGGCAGAAAAAATCGTTGGCACCGCCCTACCCACTCTTGAGGACTTGCACACTGCAAGAATCAAGACAAGGGCACGGAAAATCCTCCTGGATCCCCCGCACCCTGCCCACCACCTTTTTCAGCCACTCCCCTCAGGCAGACGCGACAGATCCATGCGCACCAAATCCAGTAGACACTTAAACAGCTTCTTCCCTCTAGCCATTAACTCCTTAAACAGTCACTGACATAGTCACTCTTCTTGCACCACAAAATGGTACTACAAAACTACTGGTATACTCTAAAATGGTTCAATGATTTTGTTGTTTACGATGATACTAGTGCAGCGTGTTATACCGGAGACAAATTCCTTGTGTGTTCTACATACTTGGCCAATAAAGATGATTCTGATTCTGATTCTGATGTGAGTTTAATTTTACGCCTGTAAATCTCGAGCAAATGTGAGAAGAATGAATCGCGGAGCGAGCGAAAGTGGTGAGGACATGAGCCAATGGGAGAAGCTAATTTCACTCTATATTAGGATTAGCATTTCGTTGTCGTCAGTGATTGGCCCGAGAGCACGAAGAGGCTGTCGACCAACGGGAGGGGTACGTGTGTGTGTGTTGTCCCGTTCGTTGTCGTCGGCAATTGGCTGAGGGCCTGGGTTAGCAACTTGCGATTTGAACCAACCACTGAGAGAAATGGTCGCCCGAACATGGCGCTGCGGTAGCACGCCTAAACCAAAGGATTTATGCACACTTTCAACATGTATTTAGTTCAGTTTGACCTCCTGAATCCTAAATGAGCATTAATTTGACCACACAACTCATTCCTATGAAGTGTTAAGGAATTATTCCGCTAGAAGTAGTAGTAGAACATTGTTGATGAATTTCATCTTGCTATGAGAACTATTGACACTAGTCTCTGTCCTGAACATCTGCTTGTACTTAAAACAAAGAGTGTAGGGTCACGTTGGGGTCCTATTTCCCCTTGAGTGATTAACAGTCCCCTGGCCGTCTTCTTTTGCGTCCCCCACATCGTAAAAGTCCCTGAAGGCTGTCAAGTGCCTTCGAAGAGGAAACCTAATCTCAAGATTTGTGGACCAGCAGATATTCTCTGTACTTTGTCAAAATGCCAAGATCGAACTTTGCTTGACTTTCTTTGTTTCAGATTTTTACATAAGGGAAAGGACTGCCTGCCCCTAATTAACATAATTAACATATTATGCCTATATGTACGTGTGACTGAAGTTGCTCAGGGCTTCCTGATGAAATCTGAGACTCACAGGAGCCCGAATCGATTCGTGTTGCGTTGTAATAAACTGAAGAAAAGATTACGTGGTGTTGGGTCTTCTTCCACCTTATAGAGAGATAAAAGAAACTGTAACCAAGGAGGGCCAAGAGCAAATTGACAGCTCCCAATCCTCAACAGAAGATACATTGAAACTCAGAAAAATGCATTTAAGCAATAAAAACTCAATTTGAGTATCACGCCTAAACCAAAGGACTTATGCACACATTTCAACATGTATTTTGTTCAGGATGATCCCCTGAAGCCTAAATCACCATTCATTTGATCACACAACTCATTCATATGAAGATACATTGAAACTCAGAAAACGTGCTCAACTCGGCCTGAAAAAGCATTTAAAGCAGTAAAAACTCAAATTGAGTGTCACGCCTAAACCAAAGGACTTATGCACACACTTCAAGATGTATTTTGTTCAGGATGACCCCCTGAAGCCTAAATGAGCATTAATTTGACTACACAACTCATGCCTATGAAGATACATTGAAACTCAGAAAACGTGCTCAACTCGGCCTGAAAATGCATTTAAAGCAGTAAAAACTCAAATTGAGTGTCACGCCTAAACCAAAGGACTTATGCACACATTTAGTTATCCACAATTGGCATCCACAAATACTGTTCTTCCGACATCTCCTTTTCCACCATTATTTTTTAATAAGTAATAATTCTAATAATAATTTCCCGTGACTGTCCCAAGAGTAAATTTGTAAGTGCACGACAAGACATTCCTGCTTCTCAGCAAAAGATAGCAACATTCGTTGTTGACTTCGTGATGGAAGGAAGTTTCCTTTTGAAGGAACACGGAAAGTGATAGCGGCTTGTTTGACAGTAAATTGATGGTGTATACTGTAGCGATATTTGGATGGGGTGACGTTTTCTCGCGGATGACAAAATTAAAAGTTTGGATGTGCTTCACTTGGTTGTGAGCGGTAGCAAGGTGAATATTTTGGTTTGTCTGTAGGGTTGTGTCTTGCGAATATGTGTTGGATTAGTCTTTGCGTGTGGGTGTGTAGATAAGCGTGACTCTTGGCGCGACTCATGGAGTCTTGTTTGTTTTGTTTTCTGGCTTTTGCAGTGTAGAAGGTTTGTATGGCATCTATTATAATTAATGGTACTTGTAATTGTAACTGTTTTTATTATAATTCCTAACGCCACTTCAGCTTCATTATTTCAACCGCCGCTACATGAAGTATGTGTAAATCAGGTAAAGAAATAAAATGGTTGAGTATGGGTGTGGTCACACAGAGAGTTTTGGATACTTATAGTGGGTGAAAGGCAAGTGAAAATATTGATGGTGAGACGTAAGGTGATGATGGAAGTTGAGTATGTTGAGAATAAAGAAAGGCACAGGCAGGTGAGGTTTGACACGGTGATGCTACGAATGAGGAGGTCACCGTGTGTTTAGGTTGAAAAGGGCCGGAAGGTCACGAGATGCTTAGATGGTTGTTTGTAAGTCGTAAACACAATTTTTTGTTTGTGTTGAGTGGTCGTCAGTGGACGTGTGTGGGACGTTGTTAACTTTCTGGGAGGAGTTAGAATGTGTAAGTATACAGTGAAGGCCTTGATCTGGATGATTTGTGAATGTTAATGTCTGTGGGTTTCAATTATCTTATTTGTTTTATAAATGCTTCTGTTATGCTGCTAATTGCCAGAATGTTCCGATTATGTTCCAATGTTTTTTTAGATTACGTTCATAAGATGCACATTTCTCTTGAAACATGAGAAGAGCCATCACGGCTCCTGATGTGGGAGAAATGATGGTCTTGTCTCATGAAATTTTGTAAATTCAGTTACAACTTTACTATCCGTGGATTGTGTTGTGCCTTCCGTCATTATGAAATTTAATGACTAGAGTTGAAGCTATCGTCGAACATACAAATTCTTGTTGGTTTGAGTCATAAAAAAACCCGTCAGATTTTAAGACATGTCTCATTTGTGCATACACGGGCTGGAGTTCTAATTTCGTTCGTCACAAGAGCAAAATCTTCTAGCTTTAATCAGCATGTTTCAGGGTCACGTGTGAATAATTTACAATTGGCTTCGTTAACTTAGTATGACTGCACGTTTTAAGGTCAACAGTGGCATTTTTGAGAATCACGCACCCTAGGTGGTGTTGACCAAAGACAGTTGTGGCATAGATAAGCCTTTTGGGAGCCTTGAGCAGTGTATGGTGCGAACTCTGCATGCTGGAAGAGTGCTAGGAAAAAAAAAAAAGAAAAGGGGATGAGCTGTTGCACAATAGCATGACGTTTTTTTTGTCGCCTGGTTGGCATTTATTTTGTGTGTCTATGTTGTTGTGTCGATCCCCTTTAACGCTGGAAAAATGAACAGTGCTTAACCGTGCTACTTTGTTATTGCTTCCTGATGGGTGTTTGTTTGTTTGTTTGTTGGAATGTAAACAGGTAATAGTGATTTGAGAGGTTGTAGGGGGAAGTACAACAAACTCATCTCATCTTATCTCCCGTTTTGTGTGTGTGTTGATTTGTTTCATATTAATATTGCGATAACATGCATGACGGCCTGATTGGAAACTCTAAATTGTCCCTAGGTGTGAGCATGGGCTTGGGTGGTTGTGCCTGTGTCTGTGTGCCCTGTAATTGGTTGGCGACCGGTTCGGGTTGTCCCCCTCCTACTGCCCGGAGATGGCTGGAATAAGCTCCACTCACCCCCGCGTACCTCGTGAGGATAAAAGCGGATCGGACATTGAATGACTGAATGTATTGCTTCATATAGTGATGGGTCGTTTTTTTGGGTACACCTCGGTTTAACGGGCGAAGGGAGGAATCTAGATATAAACAAGCGCGTTTTGCGGGCTATATTTAGGTAGGTTTGTGCGACTTTCGGTTTGTGCACGAACTGTTTGAGCATATACGGGAGCATATTTATGCGTCGCTTTTCAAAGTTGGTGCCCCGTTACATTACGGCATCTCATCAGTTAATTGGCTTAAAACTGATTTGTATAGTTATTTTGCGGTTTGCTTTTGAACCTCTTTTTGGACACAGCGGGTGGGTCGTACATTTTCTGGTCAGCATGGTGGCCAACGGCCATCTTGATGTCCAAGTCGTCAGGGTCCATACTGTCAAGCGACTCGAGGTTTGACGTGCGATGCCTGCAGCAGGAGCTCATTTGGCTTTTCTTTCTAATGCTTGAAGGTCTTTTTGACAAGGACATGGAAAATTTCTTTTTTCTTTCTTTGTTAAGGTCGCGGTTGTTGTGAATGTGCCTTGTGAAGTGGAGTATGTTGTATAACACGTGAAGTATTGTTAATTCAGTGTGACGAATGTTGTTCGTTTTTGTATCAAGTTGTGATATTTACGCGGCTCACACGGCAGCAATTTATTTTTTTAGGGGGGACTTGCTGACTAACAGCAACATGATAACGTTTTGGGTTCAGTTCACTTCTGTCTTATATGCGGCAACAAATTGGGCAGTGAACCCAAACTTCTTTTTTGTGTCATGGATTATCTCACGCATTGGCAGGGGGAATGGCGTCTCTGGTTTGGAAACATGATACAACCTATGGTTTTAACCAATGTTGGAATACAGTACATTTTGAACTACATCTCCATTTCTGATAATGTAGATGGTTTTCGTTGAATTAATGAGGGGATGCCATATTGCCGGGGTTTGGTTGAGGCTTTTCCAAAATGGGTCGAAAATATAGTTATCCTCTGCTGAAAGTTGAGCTATAGTTCATTCTTTTGTTATTTTATTTTTATTTTATGTTACTGCGGATACAGTGTGATGCAGTAGTGTACTTCTACTGATTTTGAAGGCAAATGATGGTTATCGCGGACGAGAGTTTTTCATTTTCTGGTGTCTGCGCATTGGTATCACTGCTTTTGCCAGTAACTGTGTTTCCATCAACAGCGGAGGATATACAGGGGGCTGCGTTATCGTCGATGACGGAGAGTAGCCTTCTCCGGTTCCGGCGTGACGCCTCCTGGAGGGATGGCGATCCCACCTACATAGACGCATTTGGGGTTCCTTGTGGCGTGCCAGATGAGTATAAGTTGGTTAACCAGATTGCTGCTGGTTGGGAATCCATTTTCATTTGGGTTACCCCTAATAAGAATGTTGACAGGATCAACTACCTCCACTACAATGTCCAGAAGCTCGGAAATTTTACTGAGGAAGCCGTTTTGGCTATAAAAGAGGAATTGGCGGCCACCTCCCCGATGGCGTTTCAGAACCGCATCGCGGTTGATATGCTCTTGGCAGAGACCAATGGAGTATGTGCGATGTTTGGTGACCAGTGTTGTACGTTCATACCTAACAACACCGCGCCTGATGGCGCCCTCACCAAGGCCATTGAAGGCCTCCGCACCCTGAATCACCAAATAAGGGCCCATTCCGGCGTGAATACGTCCTTCTGGGCGGAGTGGTGGCATAAGGCCTTCGGAGAGTACAAGGATTTGGTGTTTTATGTACTAATCTCTTTTGCTCTTTTTGCAGCTGTCTTGACGTTGTGTGGATGCTGTTGCATTCCCTGTATCAGAGTGCTGCTTATCCGGCTTATTACTACAGCTGTCGCGCCCACGATGTCTAAAGTGAATGAGATGTATCCTCTGTTGTTGTTTGATGGCAGTGATTCTGAGGTTGTTTATGCCTCTTCGGGTGATGACGTGATTTCGCTTCGGCATCAGGGGGTCATGGATGGTTTTTAGTCGTTTTGCTCCCTGCCCCTAGGTGTAACTAAGTTTTGCGTGAGCGGCATGACTCCAATGAATAAAGTCCGTCGGGAAGGTTCTGTGTGATGATACGAGCAAATGTAGGATGAACAGGGGGGAATGTTGGATTTATTATTTTTTAGTAATCATACATTCGCGTATTATTCGATCGTCAATTTATGCTCGCAAAGAAGAATGCTTCTGCCTGTCATGATAGTTTGATTTTGCTTGCAAAGAAGAACGCTTATGCTTGTAATGATTAGTTGGTTTTGCCTGCAATGAAGAACGCTTATGCTTTCAATAAAGATATATCCTTTATTATTTACTCACATCTATAATCATTATATATTCTTCATTGAAAGCATAAGCGTTCTTCATTGCAGGCAAAACCAACTAATGATTGCAAGCATAAGCGTTCTTCTTTGCAAGCAAAATCAAACTATCATGACAGGCAGAAGCATTCTTCTTTGCGAGCATAAATTGACGATCGAATAATACGCGAATGTATGATTACTAAAAAATAATAAATCCAACATGTATTTAGTTCAGATGACCCCCTGTAGCCTAAATGAGCATTAATTTGATCACACAACTCATTCCTATTAAAAAACATTCAAACTCAGAAAACGAGCTCAGCTCAGACTGAAACTGCACTTAAAGCAATAAAAACTGAAATTGAGTATTCATGTTACCCGCGTTGAGTTATAATTAGTTCAAGAACAAAGAGTCATGGAATAATTGGCTGAAGAGTACAGTTATACAGTCATATACTGTATTTTCACGACTATAAGGCGCCATTAAAAGTCTTAAATTTTCTCCAAAATGGACAGGACGCCTTATGGTGCGGAGCGTCCTTTATATGCGCTGAGTTCCAAAATCTGACTGACAGCCGACACGCTGTTTATATAGAGAAAAGGCGGAAGTGACTGTGGCCAGACATGCGGGAGAGAGTCGGCCAATCAGGGAAGGGTGGGCGTGTATATATACATATATGGAGAGGGAGAGAGAGGGAGAGAGAGGACAGGCAAGCTAGTCCACCAATGGTGAAGGGTGGGCGTGTAAGTGGACGCCTCAAGCCAGTACCAACACTTGTATAGAGTGTGGCAATGTGCATTGTTGCAAAACAACTCCGGTTTTGGTTTCTAAGAACCCCTGAAAATAAATTAGACAAAAAGACACGCCTACGAAGCTCAGTTCAAACTTAAAGCCACCGGTTATGCTTTTGGCATGCTTGCCCATCTCACAGCAGCGGTGAAAAAAACAAGTCAAGCAAATGAACTCTGAGCTTGCCATTAATCCCGGAGGGTTGACTAAAGAACTCCAACCGCTGGACATTGGCATCAACCGGGCGTTCAAAGTAAAGTTGCAAACGGCATGGGAACAATGGATGATCGGTGGCAAACACAACTTTACAAACGTTGGCCTCAAGAGAGAAAAACGTGAGAACATTGTACGATGGCTAAATAAAATACACCCGAACTCAGTTCTGCTTTCGTTGCCTTTTTAAAAACGTGTTTTTATCTTATCTGTATGTCTTGGCATGCTACCGTATGCTTCAAGCTAACGTGTTAGAGTGCGCGCATGCATGCCGTATGTTTAAGCTGGCGTATGTTTTACCACTGTAAAACTGCGGCTATTCGTACGATGCGTCCTGTGTATGTGTAAAATACAGAAATGTCACGCATTAATGAGACTGCGGCCATTAGTACGATGCGTCGAATAGTCGTGAAAATACGGTAATTTGATCACACAACTCATTCCTATGAAGATACATTCAAAGTGATAAAACGTGCTCAGCTCGGCCTGAAAATGCATTTAAGCAATAAAAACTCAAATTGAGTGTCACGCCTAAACCAAAGGACTTATGCACACGTTTCAACATGTATTTTGTTCAGAATGACCTCCTGAAGCCTAAATAAGCATTAATTTGACCACACAACTCATTCCTATGAAGATACATTCAAACTCAGAAAACGTGCTCAGCTTGGCCTGAAAATGCATTTAAAGCAATAAAAACTCAAATTGAGTGTCACGCCTAAACCAAAGGACTTATGCACACGTTTCAACATGTATTTTGTTCAGAATGACCTCCTGAAGCCTAAATAAGCATTAATTTGACCACACAACTCATTCCTATGAAGATACATTCAAACTCAGAAAACGTGCTCAGCTTGGCCTGAAAATGCATTTTAAGCAATAAAACTCAAATTGAGTGTCACACCTAAACTAAAGGAATTATGAACACACTTCAACATGTATTTAGTTCAGGTTTACCTCCTGTAGCCTAAATGAACATTAATTTGATCACACAACTCATTCCTATGAAGATACATTCGAACTCAGAAAATGTGCTCAGCTCGGCCTGAAAATGCATTTAAGGCAAAAAAAACTCAAATTGAGTGTCACGCCTAAACCAAAACATTATTTAAACATTTCAACATGTATTTAGTTCAGGTTGACCTCCTGAAGCCTAAATGACCATTAATTTGATCACACAACTAATTTCTATGAAGATACATTCAAAGTCAAAAAACGTGCTCAGCTCGGCCTGAAAATGCATTTAAAGCAATAAAAACTCAAATTGAGTGTCATGCCTAGACCAAAGGACTTATGCACACATTTAAACAAGTATTTTGTTCAGGATGACCTCCTGAAGCCTAAATAAGTATTAATTTGATCACACAACTCATTCCTATGAAGATACATTCAAACTCAGAAAACGCACTCAGCTCGGCCTGAAAATAAATTTAAAGCAATAAAAACTCAAATTGAGTGTCACGCCTAAACCGGAGGACTTATGCACACATTTCAACATGTATTTTGTTCAGGATGACCTCCTGAAGCCTAAATAAGCATTAATTTGATCACACAACTCCTTCCTATGAAGATACATTCAAAGTGATAAAACGTGCTCAGCTCGGCCTGAAAATGCATTTAAACCCCAATACTGCTGCAAGGTAAAGGACCATGTGGAGGGCCATTTTAACCGAGCAGTTTCACATGAAGGTAAGTTTGTTAGACATAATTTGTGTGAGTCACAGTATAGATCATTTTTATTTGGATGGCTCCTAACCAATCACTCAGTGACCTGTTGTAGCTTATTATTTGTAAAGATTTTGTCTATGATTATTGTAAATGATTATTTAAAACGTTTAAGATCTATTTTCTATTGCAGGGTATACCATTCCTAGATGTGGGCTACAATGCTGGCCAAAACTGCACTTTCATTGCATCCCTCCCTAAACATTCACTGGCGTAGTCACTCTTCTTGTACAACAAATACTGCTACTGGTCACTCTAAAATGGTTCAACGATTTTCTGAACCAACTGTACAAACTGTCAAAGTATTGTATTCTACCACTGATCACTTTAGTTCTGCTTGATACTTTGCACATTGTCTCACAGTTGTCACTGGGTGGTACCACCGCACTACAGTTCACTAACATTACGAAATGTCCTTCCATACCTATTTGTCATTTCCTTGTTTACGATGATACTAATGCAGCGTGTTATACCGGAGACAAATTCCTTGTGTGTTCTACATATTTGGCCAATAAAGATGATTCTGATTCTGATCTATTGCAGTGGAATAATAATGCGCCGGGTACCTGTTAGAGGAATCTATGAGCAAAATTGTATCATGTTTAAAGTTTCATTTAATCTGGGCACATCGTATCCAGCACCCCCAAATGCCTGTGCACAAAGGTGGAGGGCTGTTTAAGTCCACAAGTAGCACGTCGATGCAGGTGGGCGATCATGGGGGACAGGGCGAAACTCGGTCACAAAAGGGAAATTAATAATTTGGGAACAGCGGTTGGACAATAAAAGACGAGTTGAGAACACCCGTCGCGCCCAGGCGACATTGGCCATCCGCAAAGTCTGCAACATGTCAATTCGATGTAGACCAGACAGAAAAGGCGCCAACGTAATGGTGGTTCAATGTTTAAATCAGGTAACCAATCACTACCGAGGGGCCGGACTGGGGGTGCGGTATGCAAATATCGGGGCAGTGTTTTCCTTGAATGTTATAATAAAAGTCTGAATTGGTGACAAGGGAGCTCGAGTGTGTGATCGCGGAGCAACTAAACCGTCGTTCGCTCTCAGAGATCCGCTCCCGCCGATATTGAAGACAATTTTCCTGTGTGCCGAGTTATTTCTTTAACTTTGTCCGAGAAAATCTCTGACAGTACCCTTCATAAGTCACCTTCGCATGTGTAAGGAAAAGCATCCTGCTTTGATGGTCTCTGCTGCTGCTAAGGCGCCTGTATCCCCACGACCCACCGCTGTCTCACCTTTTGCTGCCCCACCCACCGCTGCCCATCCCTCTGCTTCCCCACCCTCTGCTTGACCTTCTACCGCTGGACCTTCTACTGCTACGCCACCTGCTGATGCACCACTGTCTGTGCTGCCTGATGTGGCTGCATCATCCATTGCCCCATCTGTTGCCCCACTCTCCACTGCACCTCTTGCTACTGCGCCATGTGCTGCTGCATCCTCTGTTCTGCCTGTTTCTGCCCCACACAGTGCCTCGCCACCTAGAGTGCCCATACCGCAAGGTGAACGGATGAAAAAAATCTGTCATCGACAGATTACTCAAAAATGTTCCATCTGTCGTATTATGTTCAATAAGAAAAACATTAAAAGGCATATTGAAAGAAAGCACACTAAAAGGCAAAAGGATGTGACGGCAATGCACCACGTCGAGAATGAGTGCATTGATCCCATTAATGAAATATATGCTGTTTCAAAGTCTCACTGTGGTACTTGTAGTGGTATTTTGCAAATGCCCTTTTTTTAACCTTAACTGATGATTTACATTGTATATTGAGGAATGTTATTAGCTACCAACAGAAAAATATGTAACTTGTTTATCAAGCTTTATCATTTCTAAATGGTTTAAACGGAACTGGCATTTGATGCCTATTTGAATTCACAAAATGACCACACAGGCCACTTATGCAATTTCCACAAAATTGTCAATAGGATGTACTCAACGGCAAACCAGGATATTTTAAACATGAGTGCCTGAAGGTGCCTGTCTACTTGGACACAGAGGAACACCGGGATGTCCTTTGTAGACATCTGAGGGGCATCGTGGATCGAGAAGGAACTCCCAACAACATTGTGAATGAGGTGGACTTTTTGATGGATGTTCTATTCCCAGAGATAATGTTATCCCCAGTTGCTCCACACCTTCCAAATAGATACAAAAATATAGATTTTTTTGTATTTGTAGATAGAAATATTTTAGAAAATATTCACACAATGTACAAATCCTTTTCTCTTAAAAGGCTATTTATGGTCTCGCCATGACCCACAAGGTCTCAGTGACACATGCCGAATACTTATTTATTGTTGGACAAACGTTACACACAAAGTAAGAGTAATCTGTCTAATTCTCTTTCAACTAAAATGCAATTAAATCCTTACTCCCTTTCTCGTGTCCCAAATAATACATTTCAAAACATTTCAGTTTCTGTTGTATTTCATGTTTTACAACCTTATTTGAGTGAAAGATATGAATTCGAGCAGAGGATCGAAAAGGAGTTGTGACAACAAGGGAAGTGAGTGCGTGAGCAATAAAGTGCTTTTTCAAAAATACTTTTTGTGTTTTATTTTTGAATCCTACAGTGCTTTATAAATGGACATGGATCATTTAGGGAATATACTGTAGGTATACATTTTGGCAGGGATACAGAATCTGGTTTTATTTTATCTATTTTTTGTTAAACTTAAGAACAGTTCCATCAAGCTTGATACATGCTGGTTTGAAGTTGTGTGATATTAATATTTTCAGAATTTGTTTTATTTATTATAATGCATAAAAAGCCAGGTGTTTTGTAATTATTGTAATATATTAAAACCTTATGAATTATTGATTCTACTCGTCACACCTGTTATGTTAACCACGGAGTCTAAGAGCTACTAATTTTAGTTGTACAGTATTGCAAAGTCGGTCAACAAGTAAGTCAAAGTAATTCTATCTCAAATGAGTTTGATAAAAAAATATTAATAATCTTAAATAAATTTTTAAAGAAAGATAAAATAATTTAAATTCCCTATTACAATTAATGAACATTTCACTTTAATTTGCAGTCGTATATACTTTGGGACTTTATTTTGAAAATCCATTTGTCTATACTTACCACAGCCACACCGGCGTTTGTCTACCATTGCCTGAAGCTACCTCCTCCGAGTGTGCAGCTGGATACGATTGGAGTCAATGCGTGTATTGATGACGTACATGATGACGTTGGATGCCCGTGAAACGGAAACCACGTGACTGATTCAGGAAAATATTCGTTTGGTTTGAGTGTATTTCGACATAAAAGCGACAAATAATTATTTAACTTCCTTATTTCACATTTTCACTTGTTGCACAAGCACAACATAGACAAAGTAACACAGAACAATTCATGTTAAATCGCTCTTCAAAAATATAGATTTTTTGGATTCAGAGCATGATTCACACCCCACCATTTTTGTGCATGCACTAAGCATGTTATGCATTTTTCTGTCCACATAACGGCGTAGTCGAGGAATCTTGAAACCCTTTGTGTATGAAATATAGTACAGTAAATATTCTCTAGTACGGACTCGTGTTTGCACTGTCCAATTTGTCCTGAGAACAGAAATTCCTCATTTGGGAAATGAGCATGGTACATGTCCTTTATGAACCTGCAAATATGTTGACAAAATGCACGTGTAACAACACAATCAATAAAATACAAAAATATACTGTCGAAAAAAAGTTTATATAACAAAAACTGCAATACAGGCGTATCCCAAAAAAATCACAACAGTAAAATACGACTGTTTATTTTTTCTGTCTTGGAGAAAAAATGTGTAGTGTATTTTGCATTGTTTTGTTGGATGCATTCTTTGGTTTATGACAATGTTTGCCTGCGTGTCATACAGTTTTCTTGCTAGTTGCAAGTAATTGTCCCTTTGATCACTGATGTCTGGTAATTCTTGTGCATACTGAAGGATTTTTGTTGCTATTTGTATTGCTTCCTTGCTGGATAGTGGCTTGTCATCAGGAGTTGAGTCGATGCCTTCTTTTTTAGAGTTTCGTAAATTTGCGTCTTTCCGACTCCAAGTGTCTGCTGGATCTTTTTAACTTTGTGTCCAGCCTGCTCAAACGGATGCATTTCACTCGCTCCGCTCCAGTCGTTACAGTTCTACGTTTCGATGCGATGATCTACACGACGTAAGTGAATAAAGTTAAAATCTTTCACAATTACAGTAAAACGCACAGCAATAAAAACTCACTTACACGTCGTCGTTTAGGATCTGATGATTGAAAAACACGAAGCGAAAACTTGTTTCAGCGTTGTGTCTTTTCCGTCGCATCGGGTGGGCGTTCCGTGTATTTAAGCTCCCACGGCATTACACCTCCATCCGGGTTACGGGTAGTGGAATTTCCGCTTATGCAAGTTCCGGTAACGCGTAATATTGTAGTCAAAATGTTAATGCATAGGTTTTTATTCCGGGTGAAGGATATTCCTTTCCATCGAATTCCGGGGATGGGAATATTTATTCTACTGTATTTACCTGCAGGGTTTGACTGCTTTCTGGGGCTTCATTTTGCCATCACTATCTGAACGGGAGATGTTACTCAGCCACTTCACTTGCCTTTTTTTTATTCATTCATTCATTTTCCGAACCGCTTAATCCTCACTAGAGTCGCGGGGGATGCTGGAGCCTATCCCAGCCGTCGTCGGTCAGTAGGCGGGTGACACCCTGAACCAGTTGCCAGCCAATCGCAGGGCACACAGAGACGAACAACGATGCACACTCACACCTATGGTTAATTTAGCGTGTTCAATCAGCCTGCCATGCATGTTTTTGGAACGTGGGAGAAACCGGAGTACCCAGAGAACCCACGCAGGCACGGGGGAGAACATGCAAACTCCACACAGGGAGGCCGAAGCTGGAATTGAACCTCTGCACTGTGAAGTCGACCTGCTAACCACTGGACTACCGGGCCGCCGTTTTTTTTTTTTTTTTAACATTTCTTCTGCCTATTCGTAAGCAGAAAGAAGTATCGATCTTTTTCTGTCTTGGCATTGTTATAACATGGGGAGCGAGTAAAAAAATACAAAGCGGAACGCACATTTTCTCATTCTGATTGCTGTTCTACTTAGCATCGGCAATCTTCTAATTACGGCAGCTCAACGTGTCATTATAGCTGTCATTTTGGAGATTCAAGGGGGGGGGGGACAACAACATTGCCATATATTGACAAGAATATTCACCCAAAATCCATTAAATCACCTGTTCTTTTCAACTATCGTAAACAGAATGGGAAAATGTGATTTATTGACTTTTGTTGAATACTTTTGTCAATTTGTGACAATTTTTGTCAAGAAAAGGTTTCCTACTTCGCCATTATGACAGATGTGATGAAACTTTGAACTGTAGTAGTTGACTACAATTGCCAACAACTAAAGCAACCGGAATATCTATCTATCTATCTATCTATCTATCTATCTATCTATCTATCTATCTATCTATCTATCTATCTATCTATCTATCTATCTATCTATCTATCTATCTATCTATCTATCTATCTATCTATCTATCTATCTATCTATCTATCTATCTATCTATCTATCTATCTATCTATCTATCTATCTATCTATCTATCTATCTATCTATCTATCTATCTATCTATCTATCTATCTATCATTCATTATATTTATTGATTTATTTCTTTGTTGTGGGTGAATATTTCGTCACAGAAATGTCTCCGAATCCTTCAAAAGAGAGATACTGTATCAGTATATTTTTTGGATGTGGTCAGTTGTCAGCCTGGAAAATGTAATTTCTGGACGGTCCCACGTTGCCATTTTTTCCCAACCGGCAAAACGACGTCATTTGAAAGCGACTTAACGGCCATCCAGCCAAAGATTCTTCATGTAGGAAACAGTCCACTTTCCATGCTAACGTTGCGGCCATATTGGCAAGGACGACTCTCCCCTATAAACGACATGGACATTGAGAATATACATCGTAACTCGGTCATTGTCCCAACCAGTTTTCACGAGGTTTACTTGTTTAACAATGCCGAAACGGCCACTATTCTTACGGAACAACAAAAAAATACATATTTATTATTATTATTATTGTTTTAGTTATTACCATGATATTGGTGTGTGCTTCTTCAAGCGTTTTTACAGTAGCCGTCAAGCATTGTACGCAAGCGTATGCAGTACAATCTGTCGGGATCCTTGTTCTCATCATTGTTTCGCTGACGTTGGCCCCTTCTTGCTTAGCGTCACTGTAGGCATGTATCTTGTAGTGATGGGAATTCCGGCTCCTTTTAGAGAGCCGGCTCTTTTGGATCGGCTCCCTAAAAAGAGCCGGCCCTTTCGGCTCCCAAATGGCTCCTCAGATTTTTTGTTGCTTAAATTAATTTAATACCAAAAATAACGTAATATCATGTGTAAAATGAAGTACTAATGCAAAAAATGGACATTTTATCAAATATTTATTATTTATATGGCTTTATTTATATTCTTCTGAACATACTTGTTAAGGAATTATTCCGCTAGAAGTAGTAGTAGAACATTGTTGAGGAATTTCATCTTGCTAAGAGAACTATTGATACTTGTCTCTGTCCTGAACATCTGCTGTAGTACTTAAAACAAAGAATGTACTGTGATGTTTAGAGCCTATTTCCCTTTGGTTAATTAACAGCCACCCAAGGGGTTTCTTGCCTCCACCACCTCATAAAAGTCCCTGAAGGCTGTCAAGTGCCCTCAAAGAGGAACCCTAATCTCAAGATCTGTGACCAGCAGCAGTGGTCTATACTTTGTCATCATATCAAGATCGAACTTTGCTTGATCTTCCTTATCTCTGCTTTTTACTTGGTTATGGTGTTGTTCCTTCCTGTTGGTTGTGTTTGTTCAGACACTGAAAGAAACAATGTACAATGCGGTTGAAGGTATTTCCTGCTCACTGTTATTACAATCAACTTTAGTGCCCTCAACCCCCACCACTTCTGGGGCCCCCCTCCACGGAACATGTTTTAGAGGAGCTGTTATCTCAGGTATCTGTGTTCCTGCCATCGCACCAAATGGGGGGTAGTGGTGGTCTGGTCTCACCTCACTGCTACTGGCTTCCTCCGGCCACACCAGGTCAGATGACATGTTACTTTCTTTGTTTCTGGATTTGCATGAGAGGCGTACCTCCCCGCCTCTCATTATCATATCGTCTCTATATAATCTCATGTTTCTTCGGGGCTTCCTGATGAAATCTGAGACTCACAGGAGCCCGAATCGATTCGTGTTGCGTTGTGATAAACTGAAGAAAAGACTACGTGGTGTTGGGTCTTCTTCCACCTTATAGAGAGATAAAAGAACCTGTAACCAAGGAAGGGCCAAGAGCAAATTGACAGCTCCCATTCCTCAACAATACTCAACATGGAGTGCTACAAAAATAAAAACAAAGTACAAAGACCCATCTCAAAACAAGGTCGTCAAAAAGTTCCAATCTCTGAATGTGTATATTTATAAGCTTTTAACTATTTACAGTAAAACAACATAAGTAAGCTTTGAATACCACACAACAAATTATAAATTAAAATTTGTAAAACAAAAAGAAAAAAAGCAGCATCCAGGTAAAGGTTTTAGCTTGTCTTTAGCGAAGATTGGCATGAAAAAAACCCAAGTGCCTCAGCTTTGAGGGGTTGATCCTCTTTCTCCTCTCTGTTAATATTTGCCCTGTTTTGGAGAAGATTCTCTCTGAGGGGACAGATGTTGCAACAACACACAGCCAACACAAAATGGATGAAAATCCCTTGCAATCATTGCACCCAGTTCCTCATCAATTGTGTTCTGTTTTGCTGGTTTTATAGCTTTTTGCATAAAGTGGCTCATAGAGCTCTGGGTTGTACATCTAGGCAGTTGTGACATTGCAGCAGCAGCAACAGTTGCAGACACACTAGCACCTTCATTAATAGCTGGTTCCCTTGCTTGTCTTTTCTCTTCAAATTGTACTGCTGGGTGGATATTTCTGATGTGCATGTGCAGGTTATTTGTGGAGCCTGATCTATGGGATGTTTTAACGTTGCACAGTCCACACGCTGCCTTTGAACTATCAATTAAATTGAAATGAGTCCATATTTCACTGCGTTTCCTATCCATTTTCTCACCTTTCCACTGTGTTGTTTTTTTTCACTAACTAGCTCTCTCGTCTCCTCGTCTGTCTTGTTCGCGAGCTGCTCAGTGTGCTGTTGTGTGTGTCTCTTCTCTAACCCCGCCCCCTTCTCTAAACTGCAGTGCGCGCGCGTGTGTGTGTGTGTGTGTGCGTGAGTGCGTGCGGGCGTGCGTAACCCTCCCCTTCCGGGCGTGCGTAACCCTCCCCTTCCGGCTCCCCAATGAGGTGGGAGCCGGCTCCCATCGTTCACTTCAAAGAGCCGGCTCTCGGAGCCGGCTCGTTCGCGAACGACATCACTAGTATCTTGAGAGCGCTCACGGGTTATAGCTATAGCCATGAGTGGAATTAATTCCATCTACTTCCGGGTTCTCGTAAAGTGAACAAGTTCAACGATCTAAAATGTCAACGATTGCTGGAGAATCCTTACAAATGGACGAAGAGGAGGAATTTAAGAAATTTGTAATTTTATACCGCAACGCATTACAAGGGTCGGTAATACCTGAAACATACTGGAGGAGTCTCCATCATAAGCTCACCAACGAGGTCAGTGACCATTTTTTTCCGCTGGACCACACGTGGCATCGTCACCAATCAATAATTCACTGCACCGCTGGACTTTGTAGGCATTTGGCAACCGCTCAAAGGGGAAAAAATGCTGTTTTGTTTTGCGTGTTATAATCAAATATAAGCGTGAATGAAGAAAGACTTTGATACACGTTACGTGTGTTGGTCCACATCTGCTGGGTACCTGCAGCCTGGTTAACACTATGTGCAAAGCATTCTTATATGCGGACTCGTCCCCAGAACTCAGACTTTTGAGGAGCACGTGAAAAGCATGTGGAGGGAGGGAGGGGGGCATCTTGCCGAGAACCACCTGGCTCCTATGATCAATGGGACGCATAAATCTCCCAGGATAAAAGGGAGGTCAATTTAAAAAAAATTAAAATTTACTTTAGTAATACCATCCATTCTTTTCCTGTCAGATTTATGATGCTGGGGAGGTGTTTACAATAATCCAAATTCAAGAAAATTATGATGATAGTGGAAAGACTGGTGAGTGCACAGACAAGGACAAGCCTGGAACGATGCGCTCCGAAGTGGTTGTTTCCTGCCAGAGTGGACTGCAAGCTTCACAGCCAACAAGGTATGGCCGAGAAGTCTTGTTAGTTTACATACTGTACAGTGTACAGTATGTAAACTATGAGGCCTCATGAGGCGTGTCGACACAATGACACACTGTGTTGATACTGTACTGATACTGTGTCGCTGACCACTGCCACCTACTGGACCTTCAAAATCCCTGCAGCCAACCCACCTGACAGACTGAACAAGCTGATTTGATGATGACATGTATACAATGCACTACCTCACTCTACCCAATGACTGGTACTGAATGAGTTAAAAGCTCAGTGTAGCTACAAGTGCCATTGTTTATGCTGTTGTTTATGCCGTTTATATTGTCTATACTGTTCAGATTACATGTCCTTTTTTATATAGTGTAGCTGCTATCCTTTCTTAGCTGCGTGTGTTTAATGCACAGCATGTTTACATGCATGTATGCACTGAGGATTGAGAGGAAGAAATTTCATCTATGCTGCATGTCATACATAAAGCATATTTGACAAAGATGACATTGACCCTTGTCAATATCATTCACATTCATATTGTATCATTCAATGTGTTTCAATAATGTGAAATTCATGTGAATTAGTATGCTTGTGGGCTTTGTCTTCACAAATTTTGATTTAGAAAAATAAGATGCTCCAGTGTTTTAAATTTCAGTCTGTTGCATTTAATGCATGCTATTTCCCCTGTTGTGGAGAAGACACACACACAATGGAATAAGACATGTCAAAAATCCGAGAGGCACTTGGTGAGACAAGGAGATTTTAATGAATACCTTATTCTCCAAAAGGAGATCAAAATGGCTCTACGTGGCGGAAAATTTGTATTTGTCCGGAAGCTGCTCCATAATATGCACGTACTGTAGCAACGTCACTCGAGTGAAGCGCGTCTCAGCAGTCGATAGTCTGCTGCTCTCAGCTGTGCGCGCGAGCACGTACTTGCGGCGCCGACCCAACCCACGCTCCATATTAAGCTTTGAACTACAACAACAGCTAAACTAGCCTAGCCGATGTAATGATGGTCAGCAGACAAGGTTTACGTTTTATGTGACTTTTAATAGCAACGTGGCAGAGTCATCAAACTTCTCATATAATAATAGCCTATTATATGACAGCCGACATGACGCTGGTAGTCAGACGGACACATTTTTTCTGATAATCAGTGTGTTTTCCGTATTGCCCAAACATATATTTTTATTTGAACGAGGGTGAGGTCTAGCTCGTTTCGGCAAATGGCATCGTGTCGCCAGACGCACTTCCTTAGGATACACTGTGCGGGCTTTTGCTGCGTCAACGCCCCCTGCACTGAGTCGACGCCCCCTGGACTAAGTGCCGCAGCTTGGACTGTGCCAAGCAGCCGATGCAGTCTAAACTGCACCGGTGCAGTTCACGTGTCAATTAGCAGCCTGGACTGTGTCAACGCAACCGATGTGTCAATTAGCAGCCTGGACTGTGTCAACGCAGCCGATGCAGTCTAAACTGCGCCGGTGCAGTTCATGTGTCAATCACGTGACGTAATGAAGCGGCACATGCACCGATACGTGGTTTGCTCTGTGAGCCCGGCGCATGCATCAACGCATCGTGTCGCTGGACCCATCACTACTGTACCACATTCTTCCTCAACTGGAGGACCGCGATCCACGACCGGACCGCCGACCTCCTCTGTCCGGACCCTCGGCAATTTGTAAAAAATAATAAATTATAGCAGGGCATGTCGGCGATAACGATGCGCTGATTGGCTCCTCTGAACTTAAGGTGTGCCCATACATAAGCGGCAGCATATACGATGCGCTGATTGGCTCCTCTGAACTTAAGGTGTGTAATCATAAGCGTCAGCATATATGATGATTGTGTCAGGAAACAGACGCATGCGCAACGCCACAGTGTGCTCACAGCTTCAGCCGAGGAGAGCCGCACACAGACAATTAGACAAGACGAATCGCGGGAGGTTTCGATTGTGTGCAGTTTTGCTCCCATCTACCCGGGGATCTTTGCAGCTGTTTAACAGCAGAACACCGCACCATGGTAAATGAACATCCCAATGGCGTCCTCAAATAATATTTGCATGCCTCAGACATTACATTCACCTTTAGTGGAAGAACAGCACTGCACATTCCTGTGCTCCCTTGTGTCAGTATTTAAAATGGTTCTTAACTCCTCTTCTCATATATTTTTCAGTGATTTCAGAGGGTATGTGAAAAGGGGAATTGTCCAAATGAAAAGGATATTTTTCTTTTCATGTCTGTGTGTGCCCTGCGATTGGCTGGCAACCGATTCAGGGTGTCCCCCGCCTACTGCCCAGAGACAGCTGGGATAGGCTCCAGCACCCCCCGCGACCCTAGTGAGGATCAAGCGGTTCGGAAGATGAATGAATGAATGAATGTTTAGTATTTATTTTGGTAAAATGAGTGTTTTGTTTTTGTTAAATTAAGGGTAAAAAATGACAACTACTGTTTAACAAAGTTAAAGTAAAAATGTCTTATTTCCCTAAAAGGGCTATTTCTATTATTAAGCAGGCACAACATAACAAAATAAAAGAGTTCCTGTGCCTCAACACAATACCTCTCATTATTTGCTGTGTACTGACTAAGTGATAATTGTTATTTTCATTGGTTGGTTGTGAGGAGTGTTGATTTGTATAAGCTTGGCTTGACCATACTAAATGGTCATATAGCCCTGCTCCCCATAACCGCCGTGCATGGGACCGGACCTTGGTCTTATTAAAAAAAAAAAGTGGACCTACAGCATTTCTAGTTGAGGACCACTGCTGTACACCATGCCCCAAGTTACTATGCAGTGAGATCAGCACTATAGTAATTCTTGATTTTTTTTTCATTATGGTTAGTTTTCATTTCTTTTTTTTTAAAATTCAGTTCGTTCTAATCGTTTCTCAGAGTGGATCTGTCATCGCTATTCGTAAATTGTCAATTTCAAATAATGTTCTTGTTTTGCCAGGATGGAAATTAAAACTGTTTTAATCGGTTGAGCATCAAAATTTAAAAAAAAGAACTGAGGGTACAATAAGAGAAACAAATATTGGTAAACGTGGTCAAATTTGCAGATGATTTTTTTTTTTACCAATATGACAGCGTCTAGTATGTGGGGTTTTTTTTGTGTGTTTTTTTTAAATCGTGTAGTCCTACCCTAATATTTGTCGGGGGGGGGGGGTTTAGTGGCAAAATCATTTTTGTCCACGACCATATATTTTTAAATTTATTTATTTTGTTTGTTTGTCGAGAGTTTTCAAGTTTTTCATGAGCTTTTAATGAAAACACGTTTTGTGTCTACAGTATTTTCCTGGTCGACCACGCTTGGACGTATCGTGTTGATCACGCTCGTCAGCAGCTGCAGCAGATTCCTGGCTTGCTGTCCAGAATGGCGTCCCTCATGGGGCTGGATTTGAGTGCGAAGAAGAACGATGCTGATGGAGTTGACTTAGTGATGGAGCACATGTGGCTCTACAACCAGACATATCAACTTTCGCAAGGGGTACATCAAAAATCACACACATTATAGGTCCCCAATCTTTTTTGGCCCCACGGACCGTAAATCGGTATTTTAAGTAGAACTCCTTATACTGTCTTATTAAATGTTGCCTTATTTTTCTTGGAAGTCATAGGCTCCTCTTCTATCCCCTGACTGGGCCTTTTCCTCTTCCCAAAGAAACTTTCCTTGACCGAGAAAACCTCCTTGAACTGCGTCAAGAGTGACATACTGTAGACCAGGGGGTGTCATGGAAGTTGACATGTTTGAGCTGCCTTCGCTGGCCAATTAAAATGATGTGGCGGGCCAGATCTGGCCCCCGGGCCTTAAGTTTGACACGTGCAGTAGACGGATATCACAGAGAATCCGGTAATTTTTAAAAATAAAACAATTTAGATTCCAAAATAAAACAAAAAATTTAAGTTCGTTCTGTGCGGCCCGGTTGGGGACCACTGGTGTAACTGACGTCACTTGTGGTTACCGGTATTCTTTTCCATGTGTCCCATTTTAAATTCAGTACCTGCAATTTGGACTCTTTTGTGTTTTCACCTTAACTCTTGAAAAAAATGGGGGAAAAAAAGTGCCTCGGATTGAATATGTAGAGTCTGAAAAGACGTGTAAATATGTCTTAGGGAGTGAATGAGTTTGAAGTGTAGTAGTACAGCTAAATAATTCTTTCTTTTAGAAATAAAAGTTACTACTTGCATCTAGATGAAAACCTCGAACACTGAAGACAAACCATGATTTTGTTTGTACAAAAAGAGCGATCAGTCACTGCTTCCAAAACTGTCACTCATGTCAATATATGAAGGAATGCTGTTGATACGGTGCTGAGAATGTTCACTGTACTCTACGGGTTGAATGACATGCTTCTTTTATAATCCTAATATGCTGCGACGTTCAGTGTGCGGAGGAGAAGATTCCAGTGTGGTACATAATGGATGAGTTTGGTTCCCAAGTGCGTCACTCGGACCAACCCAGCTGTGGCATGGCTCCCTTTTTCTTTGCCGAGGCCCAAGCGGCCTTCACTGTCCTCTGGCCTCTCAGAGATCTGCAAAAGGGAGGTGATGGCAAACGCGTATCCGGGACACAATTAAAAAAACGACCGACCCATGAATAACAAAATTCCATGTTTAACAGATGCCCATTGAAATTAGGAGAAAAATATTTTATGCATTCTAGATTTAATTATTTATTTATTTATTGGTAATCGCCTGAATTGGTAATCTGCCTTTTTTTTTTCATTCCCCCCCTCCATGCAAAGCTTGTCTTTCCTGAGCTCGCGACTGTGACCAAAATGGTCTCACATTCCACACGTTTTTTTTTAGTGTGCGCAAAAATGAACTTCATCTGGTTGTGTTTGTGTGAGTGGCTAACAACACAGTCAGGCACGGTGCATGGGGGCGCACAAAAAAAAAAATCAAGCTCGTAGAAAAATCATAATAATAGGAATTATTATAATAACCGTATCTAATATTTATTATTTTTGTGAAAGTTTTTCAAACATTAATATTGACCAGTTATTTTCTCAAATCAAGCAAAACTGAACAATACTCAGGTATTGTTCATTTTTGTTCGGGGTGGTGTGGGGTTTGTGGTCACCGAAGGTTTGTGACCAACCTTCAGTTGGCCCTGAACACGGTTATTGTATTAGACGTTGTGGTTGAAAGTCATCCTTTGCTTCAGCCTTCAATTTGAACCCCAATTTCTCCATTTTGTAATCCGAAGATGCGTTGATTTCTGAAAATCACACCATCCAAAAGCCAAAAGTCAAATTCACCCAGAATATTCATGCACTTGTATTTTCTTGAAACCAACTACTGAACAATTTTAATTTTACAGATGAAATAACCCGTGACTTTGCATACAGCGAAGCGGACCCGCTGGTTCGACAGTGCCGTTTGTTCCCGTGGATATCGGCTGACCTTCAAGGGGTGTGTCCAAAAATCACGGAGCCAGCAGATTCATACTATGAGGTGAGGACCATGACTGTATTCAGACATAATTTTTTTATTTTTTATTTTGGGAAAATCTTCTTTTCTCCAAGTCCCATTCTGTTGAATTCTAGGTTCCTCACTGTTGCGTCTGTGCCATAATCTAGGCTGTTTTACGGGAGAATAAAGAGCAACTTCCTGTGGAAATTCATCCCCCCGCACCACCCGAGGGCCAAATCCTAAAGTTTGTATTTTCATAAGATAAGATATCCTTTATTTGTCCCACAATATGAGAACACGGTTTGATTTTTGTTCCCCCCCCCCCCCCCCCGGCCTTTGTTTTTTACGTGGTTGTTTGTCTCCAGGGTGTACTCTGAAATGTCGCAAGTGATTAATCACTTGACGCATGCTGGTTTTGAACTGACGGAGAATGAGGAGGAGGCGGATGTCATTTGGAGCTACAACCACATCAAAGAGTACAGGTGAGGAGAGTAGTTCCCCCGATTTCATTGTGTACCCCAAAAATAGAAACTGGTGTACATTCTGGCAATTGGAGGCATTTTTTTTAAGTTGACAAATTTGTGACACCAGTAGCATGAATGGCACAGCACAATGCGTCACAATACAATATCCTAGTTGTCAATGACGATTATGTCAAAGTGATACTTTCGAGAAGCTTTCTCAAAGCTCGTAATTCCATTTGTGGTTGACATGAAGTCAGCCGAAGTCATAGTCGAAAGGCTGATAAACCCTCAGATTCCGACATGATACACACATGGACAAAATCATTGGGACTGCTCCACTTCATGAAATAACAATCCATCGTGGTCACCGTAATCTGACTAGAGTAGTCATATAACTGTAATGAAAATTAGCCACCCGGCATTGCTTTTGAATTGGGGTTCAACAGGAAAAAATAAATCAACTGAATGAAACAGACCTGGGAAAAAAAATGATGGCCCCCCTCAACTTAATATTTTACCGTTAGAAGCAATCCTTAATGAACATTGCAGTTTCTCCAAAGGAATTGTTTTGGCATATCACTATTTTACACGCAACCACAATCACGGTTTGTTTAAATAAAGTGGTAAATAGATAAATAAAGTTCCAGCTCGGCCAAAATGTAAGGTTATAATGAACAAAAGGTTTTACTTTTTAGTTTGAAATAGTTAACATAAACTAGAATCTCGCAGCACATTGTGGCCAAAGCTGGAATTCTGGTCGGTTCTTGCGTCTTTTGCTGGCTGTAATTTGGAATTTTCAAAACATTCCTCAGTACCACCCTTTAAGTTTTTGACAAGTCCGAGTCAGCCAGCTGTGATCCCCAATGTGTCCGTACACACACATTTTAGTGCCAGGGCTGCGAGGGCCCTTTAATTGCTTTTTACTGATGTCAGATTCAAGTTTTTCAGTGATCATTGTGGTTTTTCTTTGGGTGTCAATAATATGTCGTGGGTTATTAAAGGGAAACTTTTGACATACTCTGTGACTGTTGGAGTGATACATTTTCTATTGAAGGGCTTCCACAAAGAGCCTTACCAATAACATTATTTCCTGACAGAAAGTTCAGCATGGAGCGACCTCATGTGATGCTGAATCAGTTCCCCTGTGAGAACCTCATCACTGTGAAGGACTGCCTTGCTGCCTTATCCCGGAGAGTGACGAGAGCTTCTGATGTGATACCGATAACCTTCAACCTCCATACAGAGCTTCCACAATTCATAAGGCACTATCAAGAGAGACAACAAAGGTTTTTTGTTATTTTTTAAATAGCAATCAAATACCAACCAAAAAAATGCAGTGTTTAAACATCAGAATCTTCAACAAACATCTATCATTTTGAAAAGTAAGACCAAGTAAACCTAACTAGCTTAATGCCAACATATATAGGAAATATTCTCTAGTACGGACTCGTGTTTGCGCTGTCCAATTTGTCCTGATAACAGAAATTCCTCATTTGGGAAATGAGGATGGTACATGTCCTTTATGAACCTGCAAGTATGTTGACAAAATGCACGTGTAACAACACAATCAATAAAATACAAAAATATACTGTCCAAAAACTGTTTATATAACAAAAACTGCAAGACAGGTGTATCCCAAAAAAGTCACAACAGTAAAATACATACAGTATGTTTATTTTTCTTCTGTCTTGGGGAAAAAAAACATGTATTTTGGATTGTTTTGTTGGATGCATTCTTTGGTTTATGACAATGTTTGCCTGCGTGTCATACAGTTTTCTTGCTAGTTGCAAGTAACTGTCCCGTTGATCCCGATGTCTGGCGATTCGTGTGCATACTAAAGAATTTTTGTTGCCATTTGCATTGCTTCCCTGCTGGATGGTGGCTTGTCATCCATCAGGAGTTGAATCGATGCCTTGTTTTTTAAAGTTTCGTAGATTTGCGTCTTTCCGACTCCAAGTGTCTGCTGGATCTTTTTAACTTTGTGTCCAGCCTCGCTCAAACGGATCCATTTCACTCGCTCCGCTCCAATCGTTACAGTTCTTCTACGTTTCGATGCGATGATCTACACGACGTAAGTGAATAAAGTTAAAATCTTTCGCAATGACAGTAAAACGCACGGCAGTAAAAAGTCGCTTACACGTCGTCGTTTAAATCTGATGATCGAAAAACGCGAAGAGAAAACTTGTTTCAGCGTTGTGTCTTTTCCGTCGCATAGGGTGGGCGTTGCGTGTATTTAAGCTCCCGCGGCATTACACTTCCATCCGGGTTACGGGTAGTGGAATTTCCGCTTACGCAAGTTCCGGTAACACGTAATATCATAGTCAAAATGTTAATGCTTAGGTTTCTATTCCGGGTGAAGGATATTCCTTTCCATAGAATTCTGGGGATGAGACTATTTACTGTAACGTGAAACGCTATTGACGGACGAAGGGAAATAAGTGTTGATGTTACAGCGATGATAACCTTCAAATACTCACATGCATGTAGAACTGCATTGTCTCCCTTTGGGCACGACAAGTTTTATTATCGGTTAGTTGGGGACCTTCTCTGTCTCGCCTTCTTGTGGTTATTTATTTGTGCTTCGACTCTGCCTAGGAGACTTAAGTGGAAGTAGAATATTTCATTCACAAGACTCTTCCTAGCCGCTGGCGAATAACAAATAGGCGGTGATATTTTATTTCTTTCTTTATTTGTTTATTGGTATTATTAAAACCAATCTGAGATTTGTTTTTGACATTAGGGGCCAAGATAACCACTGGATATGTAAGCCGTGGAATCTGGCCCGTGGAATGGACATACACATCACAAACAACCTGAACTACATAATCCGACAGCGAGAGAGTACACCAAAGGTATTGTTTGGCCCCAAAATGTTATAATACAGAATATATTTCAGCAGACCTTTATTGTTCTATTTATCCTTCATGTTGCAACCTTATGCTAAACTCATGAACCCCTTTCTGCTTCAGGTTGTGTGTAAATACATCGAGGACCCGGTGCTGTTCAAGAGGGAGGACGTTGGACTGGTCAAGTTTGACATCCGCTACATGTTGATGCTACGCTCTGTCAACCCGCTGCGTCTCTACGCCTACAATGTCTTCTGGTTGCGCTTTGCAAATAGGTATTGCGCCGCCATCATAAAAATATCGATATTTTTTTTCTAAAGCATACAAGTTAGAGAGTCAGATACTGAATCTGACAGATTTGAAGCAAGAAGGACGGTTGTATAGATCTCCTCTATCTGCATTTTGTCAAGCCATCACACACACATTCTTCCTCACTCTCTTCAGACCTTTCTCGCTGGATCATTTTGATGACTACCAGAAACATTTTACGGTCATGAACTATACGGAGGGTGTGCAGCTAAAGCAGGTACTTTTGATTGCAGTATCACCGTCTTGATGGCCAGTTTGTATGATTGGTTGGTATCAAAACTGAACCGATGTCTGTCACCAGATTCACTTTGATGAGTTCATCTTGTTGTTTGAAAAACAGTACCCCCAATATACCTGGAAGGAAGTGGAAGTAAGTGACTTCGATCTACTTGAGTCAATTATGATGGAATGTGAAAATCATTTTTTTCTCAATTTAACACTTAAAGTTCCTCCCTGTGTAGCTGGCTGCAAAACCATATTGAGCGAATGACAATTTTTTTCCCACTCAGTGACGATAGATGTGAAATGTGTTTGCACCTATCATTGCCCTGAGCCTTCCATTGTTAGTTTGGGCTCATATGCCAACCCTTAGCCTCAAACGAATTTTTTTGTCCAGCGACTTAAGATGAAATTTGTGCATTTGTGGCAGCTTTGAAGATCATGCTGAGACTCGATAAATGGTCAGTGAGAACCTTCCCCCACTGTTGGTCAATGGTGACCGTAGTTTTCAACCAGTTTCGCTCAATCTGTAAACACCTGTGTGTGTCACACTCCGAAACCTGTTGACCAACTTTGGTACAAAGGGGTGTTGACTGAGTGAAAATAAAGCAAAATGAAAAGAATGAACTTTTTTTTGATAAAGGCAATGCTATTTTTCTACACATTCATCTGCAAAAAAAAAGACTGAACCATATCTTCATGTCAATCATGAGAGGTGAGAGGACGCAGGCCACTTTTCACTCCGAGCTCTAAAATTCAGATCTTCCTTTTGATTTTTCTTTTGCCCTTCTGCTTGGACTGTGGGTACGTGATTAATACAACTTGAATCATCACTCGTCCAATCAATCCAACCCCATCGTGGCTTAGTCCACGGGCTAACGCCGGTAGCTTGTGCTAGCTTATGCTAACGTGCTGTCACCACTTTTCCTCCCCCCGACATGGGACGCAAAAACCTCTTCGACCCACCTGCTCTTAAGTCCATACTCCCGACGTTCTGCCACTATCCACTGGCAGGACTGCTCCAGTATTCTGTTGCGGAGCTTCTCCGGATCCGGTGGATTGCACCGGAGCCTCCGCCACCAGAGCTGCACCATCATCCGGACATCACTCGCCTGCCTCAACGTCGCTACATCCACTGCGGGTCGAACAGACATGTCGAGCTCAATCAACTCAATCTGGTCCACTTCTCGACACCCTCCCAGAAACTCCGGCCGCAACATCAACAATCATGCATTAGCCCGCCTGGCTAGGTCGGTGAGCAGCACTGCTGCCGTCAAACATGACACCTCTGCCATCAACTTTGGTCTGCTCAACATCCGCTCACTCACGAGCAAAGGACCCCTCATCCAAGACGTCCTCGTCGACCACCAACTCGACTTTCTCGTTTTAACAGAAACCTGGCAACAGACGATCAACTTTTCTGCTTTGAATGAATCAACTGCTGCCGGCTTTGTTTACATCTGCCGTCCCCGTTGCAACAGCCGTAGAGGAGGTCTAGCGGTTATCCACCGCGAGAAATGAAAAGTCCTGCCCGTCTCCGTTTCTGCATCAAGCTCTTTTGAATGCCTGGTTTTTTAAGCTCCCTGGACCCTCGCCAACCATCATCGCTACAGTTTATCGCTCCCCCTCCAAGCCACATAGTGATTTTATCAGTGAATTTTCCAGCCTAATCACACATCTATTCACTCTCTCGCCAAATTTAATGTTGCTGGGAGATTTCAATATTCACATGGACAACCTCAACCGGCCACTCACCAGAGACTTGGTATCCTCTCTAGAGAGCCTTGGGATACATTGTCTCATCGCCTTTCCCACCCACATCAAAGGCCGCATTTTGGACTTGGTTTGCTGCTCTGGTCTCTCCCCCTCCAAGCCCACTGCTGATGCTCTTCCTGTAACTGACCATTTCCTCCTCACTTTTAACACCATACTCCGCCTTTCTTCAATCAAAACCCCCTGCCTCAATTCTTTTTGTAACACCAAAAATATCAACATTGACACCTTTTGCTCCATTATCGACCGTTCCATGCCCCCAGACACTGTTTCAAACCCGGACGACCTCATCACCCATTACAACACCTGACTCACCAATATTCTCAACTCGCTCCCCTGAAAAAAAGGACTTCATTCTCCACATCTGCCCCCTGGTTTACACCTGCTCTTAGGTCCATCAAATCAAAAAGCCGCCAACTTGAGCGTCTCTACAAGAAAACCGGTCTCACCATCCATAAGGACATGTACACCACCCATATCACTCAATATAAGGACCTAATTGCACAAAGCAGATCCAACTATTACTCTAGCCTCATCCCCTCCAATGAAGGAAACTCAAGAACTCTCTTCTCTGTCATGAACAAAATCCTGCAGCCACCAACCCCCCCCCCCCCCCCCCCCCTCACCTGTACTCCACAGCAACTCACAATTCCATAATGGAGTACTTCAATGACAAAATCAAGATTCATCATCACCTCCATCAAAACCTGCCAGCTCCCTCCCAACCTGAACCTTCTTCTCCTTGCCATCCCTTTTCCAGTTTAATTGCACCCACGACTGCTAAAATATCCAACCTCATCCACAAATCCAAACCCACCACATGCTAGCTTGATCCCCTCCCTTCATCCCTCGTTAAATCCTGTCTTCCTTCCCTGCTTCCCCTCATATCTGCCATTATTCACTCCTCACTTTCTTCTGGAATTGTCCCATCACATTTCAAAACCGCTGCTGTTACCCCCATACTAAAAAAACATGGTTCAGACCCCAACAACTTCGATAACCTCCGCCCCATCTCCAACCTTCCATTTATCTCTAAAATCCGTGAAAAAACTGTTGCTGCTCAACTCCACTCCCACCTATCCCTCCACTCCCTCTATGAACCGTTTCAATTTGGTTTCCGCCCCCGCCACAGCACAGAGACCGGCCAAATCCGAATTGTAAATGATCTTCTTATAGCAGTTTGAGACTTGGTTTAGTCTCCATTCTCCTAGCCTTTGACACCATTTCTCACACTGTCCTCCTCAATAGACTCTCCTTCATTGGTCTCTCCCACACTCCCCTCAGTTGGTTCCACTCCTACCTCACACTTCAAAGCCCTCCCCAGTCACCACAGGTGTACCCCAGGTATCTGTCTTAGGGCCCCTTCTCTTCATCATCTACCTCCTGCCTCTTGGTCATATCCTCCGCAAATTTAATATCCACTTTCACTGCTTTGCTGATGACACCCAGCTCTACCTTTCCTGCAAACAAACTCCATACTCCCATCCCCCTCCCTCACCTCTTGCCTCTCCGAACTCAAAACATGGTTCACAACAAACTTTCTTAAATTCTAATAAAACTGAAATTCTCCTTCTTGGAACCAAATCCACTCAATCTAAAGTTAACAGTTTCTCCCTCAACATTGACAGTTCCTCAGTGTCCCCCTCCCCTCACGTTAAGAGTCATCCTTGATAGTATGCTCACCCTCCAGTCACATATCAACACCATCACCTGCACTGTTTATTTCCATCTCCGCAATATTAACAGACTTCGCCCTTCCCTCAACCCCCGCACCACTGCTATTCTTGTTCACAGTCTTGTGACATCCCGTTTAGATTACTGCAACGCTCTCCTCTTCGGCCTACCTCAAAAGTCTCTCCATAAAATCTAGCTGGTTCAAAACGCCTCTGCTCGCATCTTTCCAAAAACACCCTCCCAGCAGCACATCACCCCCATCCTTCAGCAACTCCACTGGCTCCCTGTCCAATACCGCATCAACTACAAACTGCTCCTGTGTACATATATGGCCATCCACAATCTGGCCCCTCCCTACCTGTCCGATCTACTCCAGGTGCATACCCCCACTTGCTCCCTCAGATCCTCGTCCTCCCTCCGCCTGTCAGTGCCTCCTGCCCGCCTCAGCACAATGGGAGCCAGAGCCTTCAGTCACGCTGCTCCAAAGAAAGCTCTGGAACAATCTGCCTCGGATCTCCAAAACTGTACACCTCTCTCCACTTTCAAGTCCCGTCTAAAAACACACTTGTTAAGGACTGCCTACAATACATAACTCTTCCAATTCCTTTGTTTTGTGATTTTATGTCCTGTTTTTATATAATATTTCTTTTATTCATTTTTACATTGTATTGTCAGTACAGTGTCCTTGGATGGCAGTATGGCATGAAAGGCACTTTTAAATAAAATGTATTATTATTATTATTATAACAACAGTGGTCCACAGCTTGATCTTTCTGGCACGCCATTTACTTTTATCACTTTTATTATTAACTTTTAGATGCACAACAGTCATTCTTTACTTGTTTACAAAGAGTAAGAGACCTGAAAAGTGGGACTTGCACCAATTCAGTGCATTCCCTGAAATGCTCGTACCCTATTTTCAGCTTTGGAGTATAAGGCCACCTTCAATGAACATCCTATTTTAACTGTTCTTATATTATCTGTGTTTTACTATTGGTCTTGGCTGTACAGTGTCCTTGAGTGTTGTGAAAGGCGCTTACAAATGTGATGTATTATTATTATTATAGCGCACACCACATTATAATGCGCATAGAATAGAAGCTACAGTAGTGGATGCAGTTATATTATGCATCCACTAGAGGGAGCTACATTAAAGGAATACAGTCAAACGTCGTTTTTCGACCCAAAATTTTGAGTTTTTTGTGCCTTGCATACCGAACAAGTTTCGGTTCTCGAACAAACTAAGCGCACTTGAATGCACCATTTGACTCCTCTCGCCTTCCTTACACGAGGAAGTGACGCTTCCTCGGGTAGACGAGGAAGTGACGCTTCCTCGGGTAGACGAGGAAGTGACGCTTCCTTGTGTAGACGAGGAAGTGACGCTTCCTCGGGTAGACGAGGAAGTGATGCTTCCTCGGGTAGACGAGGAAGAGACGCTTCCTCGTGTTGCTTTCCATTGTGAGCCAACATGTTCATTTAACATTTTTATTTTAAAAAGAGCACGGCTTTGGTTTTTGAACAATTCGGTTTTCGAACAGCCTTCTGGAAAGGATTATGGACGAAAACCAAGGTTTGACTGTACAATACAATTAGGTGCATCGGATTATAAGGTGCAGTGTTGGGTTTTGAGAAAATGGAATGCTTTTAGGTGTGCCTTATTAGTGCGGAAAATACGGTAATATAACTCTGCGTCAAATACCGATCAGTGGATTCCAAAAGCAGCTCAACGCACTGCTGATGAACAAAGTGCAATAACACGCGTCTTTCTCAAATAAGATCACACAAATATTTGGCAACTGCTTTCTTGAGCATCTTCTATCACCACTTTAAGTGACAGTGCAACATCGCCTGTCAATCAAGACCTCTTAATCATTTTTAATGCAACGCTGGCCGACAGTTGTAGGGCAGTCTTAAGTATGATTTTTATCCACCATGCTTCTTTTCCTCTTTCAGGCCCAATTGTTCGAAGCATTCAAGAGGCTCTTCCAGGCCGCTTCATCTCGACCTGCCCCGTATGGCATTTGTCCATACCCGTCTTCCCGTGCAATCTACGCGGCAGACCTCATGCTGAAGTGGAGAACAGAAGACAATGGCAAGTATTCCATCCATTCTGATGTCTTGTTGCTCCTTGGACTGATCCATGAGTTGGCCATTTGGCTTCATCTATATAGTCCATTCTCTATGAGTACCGGGCTTTCCGCACTATGAGGTGCTTTGGAGTGTAAGGCACACTTTCAATGAATGGCCCATTTTAAAACTGTTTTCGTATACAGTAAACATTCTCTAGTACGGACTCATGTTGCGCTGCCCAATCTGTCCTGATAACAGAAATTCCTCATTTGGGAAATGAGCCTTTATGAACCTGCAAGTATGTTGACAAAATGCATGTGTAACAACACAATCAATAAAATACAAAAATATACTGTCTATAAAAAGTTTATATAACAAAAACTGCAATAGAGGCGTATCCAAAAAAATCACAACAGTACAATAAGTACAGTATTTTAATGTTTATTTTTTTCTGTCTTGGGGAAAAAACGTGTCTATTTTGGATTGTTTTGTTGGATGCATTCTTTGGTTTATGACAATGTTTGCCTGCGTGTCATACAGTTTTCTTTCTAGTTGCAAGTAACTGTTCCATTGATCACTGATGTCTGGTGATTCTTGTGCATACTGAAGGATTTTTGTTGCCATTTGCATTGCTTCCTTGCTGGATGGTGGCTTATCATCAGGAGTTGAATCGATGCTTTGTTTTTTAAAGTTTCGTAGAATTGCATCTTTCCGACTCCAAGTGTCTGCTGGATGCTTTTTACTTTGTGTCCAGCCTCGCTCAAACAGATGCATTTCACTCGCTGCGCTAGTCATTACAGTTCTTCTAACATTTCAATGTCATGATCTAGACGCAAGTGAATGAAGTTAAAATCTTTCGCAATTGCAGTAAAACGCATGCCAATAAAAAGTCACTTACACGTCGTCGTTTCGAATCTGATGAATGAAAACGGCGAAGCGAACACGTTTCTTCCGTCGTGTCGAGTGGGTGCTGCTTTTTAAGCTAGTGCCGAGATCTATGAGACGTAAGTGAATAAAGTTAAAATCATTCACAATTACAAAAAAATGCACGCCAATAAACACTCACTTACACATCATCGTTTCGGATCTGATGAATGAAAACGGCGAAGCGTACACGTTTCTTCAGTTGTGTCGAGTGGGCACTGCATTTTGAGCTAGTGCCGTGATCTAGGGACATAAGTGAATAAAGTTAAAATCTTTCGCAATTACAGTAAAACGCACGGCAATAAAAAGGCACTTACCCGTCGTCTTTTCGGATCTGATGATAGAAAAAGGCGAAGTGAAAACGTGTCTTCTGTCGCATCGGGTGGGCGTTCCATGTATTTAAGCTCCCCCGGCCTTCCGTCTCCATCCGGGTTTCGGCTAGTAGAATTTCCGCTTACGTAAGTTCCGATAACATGTAATATCGTAATCAAAATGTTAATGCATAGGTTTTTATTCCGGGTGAATTTTCATAGAATTCCAGAGATGGGAGTGTTTACTGTATAGGACGCACCAAATTATAAGGTAGTGGCTGCGGTTATGTTATGCATACAGCTTTATATACAGTATATGTATATACAGTGATCTCTTGCTATTTCGCGATTCGTTTATCGAGGATTCGGTGCATCGCAGATTTTTTTCAAACATGTTCATTAAAAAAAAATTTTAAACAAATTTCCATATACCGGTACATGGAGTACAGTACTGTATATGTTGCTCTATGTAACTCACTGTTGTTTTACAGCTTCTCCCGGACTGTTTGCGGACTTAAAAAATATATATGCCTGTATATATACTGTATATACAGTATATATATTCACGGCTGCATAGCTCAGTTGGTAAGGCATCGGTTTGGCGTATGGGAGACGGTGGTCCTTGGGCAAGATCCTTCACGCTAATGACTACCTCATACAATGATGACAGACAATAAAACGAATGACATGCTCAGATGTCGCCCGACCAAACAAGGTCTGTGTCAGGTGCTGGGGAACCAGAGCACCTTGATAAAAAATGTGCTTCTCAAGCAAAGCAGAGATGGGCGAGATGTGATAACATGGCTCTGTTGGAATGCGACTACTCAAGCAACCCTAGTCAGAGGGGTTACATGCAGAGAATGTGGGCTAAATGGTTACTTTGAAACCCACAGTCACGGTTGACCACGAAACAACTAGTAGCTCAGTGTTCCAACATCCACAAACGGAAACTGCTGTCACAACTTGAGATTGATGAAGTACAACGCAGGTTCCATGGTGAAGGTCCCCAGGCTGCCAGATAAGAGGAAGAGGTAATTCCAGAGATTGGGAGGCAAGCCCCAATGAATGCAGATGATGAGATTGGGAGGCCAGCCCCAATGAATGAAATGCTGAGCGAGGCAGCAACTGACCCGAAGGCTAAGATCATGGCGAGAATGAAAGCTGGGCAACCTAGAAACCGATTACAACGTCTATGTGAAGTACCACCTGAAAGTCTAATGGAAAGTGTGAATGCAGTACTGAAGGCGATCCCGACCGTAGCGATCAGAGAAACCAATGAGGTGATATACACTTCAGCATCAGTAATCCTAGAGATGCTTGGCTATAAGAGCAACCATGGGAGCCATGAGATACGTTACCCACCATGGAAAAGACTGTTGGAGGCTAAGATCAAGGCGGCTCGGAAAGATGTGAGTCAATTGACGGAGGCCCAGAGAGGTGTGATGAAAAGGCCAATAACCAAGAGGTACATCTAGATGACCATACCATGAGCACTCGAAACTGCCAAACAAAGGCTCCAAACAAAGCCTTGTCCAGCTGCCTAAAGCAGTACACGAAAGAGAATGAGGCCAGATGAATAAACAGGCTGTTCGCAACACAACCTGCGAAAGTGTATGCTCAGTGGCAGGGTCCTAACAACAACAGAGCTGACCCACCAAGACTGGAAACTGAAAGGTATTGGAGAGGCATATGGGAGAAGGAGGTTGCACATAACAGCAGTGCACAATGGCTGGTGACCCTGAGAGAGGAGCACAGCAACCTCCCTGAACAGAACCCAGTTACCATAATAGTGGCAGACATACAGGAAAGAGTCTCAGATGAGAACTGGACAGCACCAGGCCCGGACATGGTCCACACCTAGTGGCTAAAGAAACTCACAGCACTCCATGAGCGCCAAGCAGCACAAATGAACCAGCTGCTGAGGGATGGGACTCGCCCAGGATGGCTAACCGAAGGGAGAACTATCCTGATCATGAAGGATCCCTCAAAGGGTGCAGCCGCATCCAACTATCGGACAATAACCTGTCTCTCCACAACATGGAAGCTCATGTCAGGCATCATTGCGGCTAAGATAAGTGGACACATGGATCAATACATGAGCGAAGCACAGAAGGGCATTGGTACACATACCAGAGGAGCCAAACATCAGCTCCTGGATGACAGAACAGTCGCACAAGACTGCAGTTCCCGACATACCAACCTGTGCACAGCCTGGATTGATGACAAGAAAGCCTATGACTCAATGCCACAAACATGGATCACTGAATGCTTGGAGTTGTATAAGGTGAACAGGACCCTAAGAGCCTTCGTTGCGAACTCGATGAGGATGTAGAAAACCACACTTGAAGCCAATGGCAAGCCACTTACCCAAGTGTCCATCAATGTGACATATACCAAGGTGATGCACTCTCCCCACTGCTGTTCTGCATAGGACTGAACCCCCTAAGCCATGTAATAGCCAAGACAGGCTATGGATACCGCCACAGAAATGGAGCTACGATCAGTCACCTCCTCTACATGGATGACATAAAGCTGTATGCTAAGAGCGAAAGGGACATAGACTCCCGGATCCACACAACCAGGATCTACAGCAGCGACATCGGGATGTCATTCGGGCTTGAGAAATGTAGTCGGATCTGTGACTAAGAGAGGAAAGGTCGTCCGTACTGAAGGGGTCTCACTCCCTGAAGGAACAATAGCAGACATTGAGGACAGCTACAAGTGCCTTGGTATACCGCAAGCCAATGGCAACCTCGAACTGGCAACAAGGAAAGCGGCTACGGCCAAATACCTCCAGCGAGTGAGGCAAGTCCTAAGAAGCAGCTCAATGGCAATAAACAGCTATGCCCTGCCAGTGATCAGATACCCTGCAGGTAAGGCCATAAGGTGGCCAAAGGAAGAGATTGAGACCACGGACGTTAAGACCCGAAAGCTCCTAACCATGCATGGAGTGTTCCATCCCAAATCCAGCACTCTGAGACTATACGCAAGCCGAAAGGAAGGAGGCCGGGGACTTGTGATTGTGAGAGCCACTGTCCAGGGTGAAACATCCACGCTCCATGAATACATCAAAAAGAAGAATCCAACGGATGACGTACTCAGAGAATGTCTCAGACAATGGGGAACAGAGGATGAGGCGCTGGAAGAGGGACCATCATGGGAGGACAAGCCCCTACACGGGATGTAGCACCGGACCATAACCGAAGTGGCCGATCTCAAGAAGTCCTATTAGTGGCTAGAGAGAGCTGGTCTGAAGGACAACACAGAGGCACTCATCCTGCCTGCCCAGGAGCAGGCCCTGAGCACCAGAGCCATTGACACCCAGATATACCACACCAGACAAGACCCAAGGTGTAGGTTGTGCAAAGAGGCACCTGAGACGATCCAACACATAACTGCAGGGTGTAAGATGCTGGCAGGGAAAGCCTACATGGAACGCCATAACCAGGTGGCTGGCATAGTCTACCGAGACATCTGTGCGGAGTATGGACTGGAAACCCCAAGGTCATCTTATCTTGTCGCGCCAGTACTGGATCCATTGCTTGGCAACATCATTAGTGTCTAAGAGGTCTTGATCTGTGCAGGTGGCCCCAGTTCACAATCCCGAAGAATGTGCTCCATTGTTTGTATTGGGTGGCCACACGGACATTCACTGCTGAGTGAGAGTCCCCATTTATAGGGTGTAACTACCAGCTCACAGTAAAAGAGGCCAAAAGAGAATATCTGTCGGACCTTATTCTAGCTAACCGTCACAACCCACACATCTGGCTCCCCTTGCGACTCTCTTCCCCCGCACTTCTTTCAGGAGGTTCTCCCGAGTGTTGCCGCATCGGTCTTGGATATCATCAACAGCAGCCTTTCTTCTGGTGTAGTTCCCCAACAGTTTAAACATGCTGTTGTCCAACCCTTGATCAAGAAACCTGGTCTTGATCCAGATGTGCTGTCAAGTTTCAGGCCCATTTCCAAACTGCCTTTCATTTCCAAAATTCTGGAAAAAGTGGTGCACATGCAGTTGAAACTTTTCTTGGATAAACATAACATCTCGGAGGTCTTCCAGTCAGGTTTCAAGACGATGCATAGCACGGAGTCAGCCCTGTTACGCATTTCTAATGATATCCTCCTGGCAAATGACTCTGGATACCACATGTGTCTAGTTTTATTGGACTTAACTGCAGCATTTGATACAGTGGATCACAGTATTCTGCTGACTCGTTTGCAGCACTTGGTGGGCATTGGCGGCAGTGCTCTTGAGTGGTTTAGGTCCTATCTAGCTGACAGAACCTTTTGTGTCAGCCTTGGCTGCTCTGAGTCACGCACTGCTCCCGTCATGTGGTGTTCCACAGGGCTCAATTCTGGGGCCTCTGCTTTTCTCGATGTATCTGCTCCCATTGGGTTCCATCTTAAGGAAACATGGTATTCCCTTCCACTGCTATGCAGATGACTGCCAGATCTATGTCCCATTGAGCAAGAAAGATGCCTTCTCATTAAGGCTACTCCTATCCTTTCTGGAAGAAATCAAAACCTGGATGGCACAAAATTTCTTGAAATTCAACGAAAAGAAGACAGAGGTGATATTGTTTGGTCCCAGTGGCCCTTGTACATTCCATCCTGTAGAGTTGGGCCCCCTGTCTCCTTATCTGAAATCAACGGTCTCAAACTTGGGCCTTAAACTGGACAGTGATTTCAAACTCGATCGGCAAATTGGTGCCGTTGTTGAATCCAGCTTCTTTCACCTTAGACAGCTGGCCAAAATAAAACCTCTCCTCTCACATGAACACTTTGAGACAGTAATTCATGCCACTGTCAATATCCCGGCTCGATTACTGCAATGCCCTTTACTTTGGAGTCAGCCAGTCCTCCATTAAGCGCCTTCAGCTGGTCCAGAATGCCGCTGCTCGCCTCTTGACTGGTACTCGTAAGAGGGAGCACATAACTCATACTCTGGCATCCCTTCACTGGCTCCCCATTCATTTTAGAGTTATTTTCAAGATCCTCCTCTTTGTTTTCAAATCTCTGAATAATCTCGCGCCATCTTACCTCTCTGAGCTCATCCGCCCCTACACACCTGCCGAAACACGGCCCCTCAGGTCTGTGGACCAGACATTATTAGAAGTACCAAGAACTAAACTGAGGCTCAGAGGGCATCGAGCCTTTTCTGTTGCTGGTCCCTCTCTCTGGAAGGACCTCCCACTGAACATTCGGCAAGCCTCCTCGCTGCCCATCTTCAAAGCCATCCTCAAAACTCACTTGTATTCTTTGGCATTCGACTCAGCATGACTTAGATTTGTTCTTGATTTTACTGTTTGGTGCTTTCTACCGCCTTTATTACCGATTTGTCTTACTGTTTATTGTGCATGTTAAATTGTTCCATGTACAGCACTTTGTATGCAGCGATGGGTGTTTGAAAGTGCTCTATAAATACTGTTGACTTGACTTGACAGTCTTGCCTACTCTGGTTCTTTTTCATTCATTCATCTTCCGAGCCACTTGATCCTCACTAGGGTCACGGGGGGTGCTGGAGCCTATCCCAGCTGTCTTCGGGCAGTAGGCGAGGGACACCCTGAATCGGTTGCCAGCCAATCGCAGGGCACACAGAAACGAACAACCATTCGCACTCACACTCACACCTAGGGACAATTTAGAGTGTTCAACCAGCCTGCCACGCATGTTTTTGGAATGTGGGAGGAAACCGGAGCACCCGGAGAAAACCCACGTAGGCCCGGGGAGAACATGCAAACTCCACACAGGGATACTCTGGTTCTTGCTTTATCTAATGTCACCCAGTTCTTTCTTGAGAGGGCAGTTCCACTTGGAAGATGTTCGTTTGGGCTTTGGATTGCACCATTTAGTGCAGAGCTGTCCCATTTACTCCATTTTTCGAACCTGTGGTTTGATGACTGCTCAGGATCTAAACTTTGGACGGTCATAAAGCTCTTTCTGGACTTCAGTCTTCTTATTGAGTCACTATGACCATAGAGGGGGGGTGTCTTGTGTCATTTCCTTGACTATGCTTTTGTGTCCTTGCATGAATGTCTCTATGTGTGGTGGTGGGATGCCCGCCAATCTGTAGAGTGCTGGCAGTGGTGTTGGTTTTAGTGTGCCAGTAATTATTCTGCATGTGTTGTTCAGCTCAGGATCTATTTTATGAGCATGACACGATCTTGCCCATGCTGCTGAGCAATATTCAGCAGTCGAGTAGAATAGTGCTAGAGCTTTTGTTCTCAGAGTTTTAGGATCTGTTCCCCAGTTAGAGTTAGCAAGTTTAGCTAAGAGGTTGTTTCTTGTGGTAACTTTTGACTTGAGTTTCCTTACATGTTCTGCGAAGGAGAGCGTTTGATCTAACGTGACTCCAAGATAGACGGGATAGTCAACATGCTCAAGTCTCTCATTATTCCAGTGGATGCTTAATTTTCTATTTGCCTGGTGGTTATTTAGGTGGAAAACACACACCTGCGTATTTCCTGGATTGGCATTAAGTGAGTTTTGTTTATAATACTCTGTTAGATGTTGAAGAGCAGCTGATAGTCGCCTTTCGGTGGTTTCAAATGAGCGTGATTGGGTGGCAATACACAAATCATCGGCATATATACATCTTTGGATGTTTACAAACTCTGGCTGGTCATTTGTGTAGATGTTAAAAAGTACTGGAGCCAGAACAGAGCCTTGTGGGAGACCATTTTTTTTGTGTCCGGTATCTACTTTTCTTGCCATCCATTTCTACAAAGTAGCGTCTGTTTGTAAGCAGTGATTGTATGATTTTCACAATCGTATTAGGAACAGCTTTGGCAAGTTTCAGGAGAAGGATTCTGTGATTTACTGTGTCGTATGCAGCAGTCAGGTCTACAAAAACTGCACCAGTAATTTGCTTGGCCTCAAAACCATCCTCGATGTACTGAGTGAGGTTTAATATCTGGCTACAGCATGATCGCCCTGGACGAAATCCAGCCCAAGGTCAAAATGGGAAACGCCTCCGAAGGTGGTGGAGAATGACAGAACGAAGATCCTGTGGGACCTATTTCCAGATCCAGACTGACGAGATGGTAATGGCGAACCAACCAGATATCGTGATCATAGATAAAGGGCAGAAGAAAGCCGTTGTAGTGGATGTAGCGGTCCCAAGTGATGGAAACATCAGAAAGAAGGAACACGAGAAACTCGAGAAATACCAAGGGCTCAGAGAGGAGCTGGAGAGAGCCTGGAAGTAAAGGTGACAGTCGTGCCTGTGGTGGTCGGAGCACTCGGGGCAGTGAGCCCCAAACTAGATGAGTGGTTGCAACAGATCCCGGGAACAACGTCGGACATATCAGTCCAGAAATGTGCAGTGCTGGGAACAGCATGGATACTGCGCAGAACCCTCAAGCTTCCTGGCCTCTGGTAGAGGACCCGAGCTGAATGAGGGACAGACACCACCCGAGGGGTGAGATGAGGATTTTATTTATATAAATAGTGGCATTATGCATCCACTAGATGGAGCTAAGCTAAAGTTTGGTTTGATTTGGTTTGGTTTGTTGGTTTATTGAACATAAAACATATACAGTAATAATTTGACAGAAAATAAGGTAGATAAAAAAGTAAAAAGAACAGTTATGTTCAAGGGAGTAGGAGGAAGTAAAAAACTTATCTAGTCCTACCCAGTTATGTGTTTATATCTAATACATTTTTTATATCAATCAGAAAAGAAGAAAGAAGTCTCCATTAAGGCTCATACTTTACCCGCAACCGTGATATTTTTACAACTTTTGGTTTCTATCGGGATTATATACATCCACACCCTGGCACTCTTGTGTCAATTTTCTCTTGTATTCATAATGGATATTTCAATACCTTTCTCTATTTATCAACTTAGTTCTGATTTATCATTATATTTAATGTTTTGAAGTTATCATTTTAACTCTGATTTATGTAGGTTGTTTGTACTATTTTTTTGAATTTGTTTTTGAACTCAGCAAGCGATTTAGTCATTTTTAGGTCCGTTTCGAGATTATTCCACAGATTAACACCTTTGATAGATACACTTCTTTGCTTGATGTTTGTTGTTGTTTTGAATTTTTTTAATAAGTTGGTACCTCTTAAATCATAGCTGCTTTCTCGAATTTCGAAAAACTTCTGAATGTTTTGTCAGAGCAGGTTATTGTGTGCTTTGTACATTAATTGGGCGATTTTAAAGTCAACCAGGTCATAAAATTTCATCGTATTTAATTAGATAAATAGTGGATTTGTGGGTTCCGTATATTTTGATCTATTAATAATTCGAATTGCTTTTTTTTGTAGTTTGAGAATAGGGAGTGTGTTTGTTTTGCAGGCATTTCCCCATATTTCCACACAGTAGGTCATATATGGTAATAATAATGACGTGTATAATGTGTACAAAGATCTCTTATTTAGCACTTCCTTGGTTTTGTAGAGGATCCCTACGGTTTTGGCTATTTTTCTTTTTACGTTATCGATATGTGACTTCCAACATAGTTTTGAGTCTATTACTAATCCGAGAAACTTGGTTTCATACGCTCTTTCTATCTCAATTGAGTTTACCATAATTTTAGCTTGGTGTTTGATTGGTCTTGTCCAAAAACGGAAATGGAATATAATACATCTTTATTTATAATAGCGCATTCACAACTGCTGCAGCTGCAATAAAGCACCTTCCAAAACATTTCAAATGCTATGTCTACGAAATCAGAATATTGGTCCATATATAAAATTAGGTTATAAGGCACAACTGTCAGCTTTTGAGAAAATTGAATGCTTTTAGGTGCTCCTTATCGTGCTGAAAATAAGGTATATATGCAGTAAATTCCCTTTTGAGGATCTGGCACAGGGTGTTGCCTCTGTGGGACAAGGTCAGACTACACTAAAGGCTGTTAGCTCATACTGAGTCACAGTCACTCAGTATGAGTAAGAGTCACTTTTATTTCATGAGCACCTTTGAGAAGTTTCATCGTTAAATGCATTCGTACGATCCAAAAGAGAAGCCCAATGACTGGATTTGTTCTTCCCACTTGTTGTATTTATGATGACATCTAAATCCAGTGAGAGAAAAGTATGTGCAACATTATGTAACAAATACTTGTCTTGTGTGGCAGGTCAGAGAGTCATGATTCCTCAAATTCTTGAGTTCAACTTCAGCCCCGACTGCACCCGGGCGTGCCTCTACCACCCAGATTTTTACAATCACATGTTCCAGACGCTCTTCTTGGACCGGCCTGAAGATTGCCCTGTGACACAGATTGCATGATCACCTTATTTCTTCTTCTCCACCGACTTCCTTTGTTTGTAAAGCTGGAGAAAGTTTGGTTCTTTGTGCTTTTGGAAAGTAAAAATACAAATGAGGGTTCAGGTTATTTGTGCTTCTCAAGTCAATCTTTGTGAATTTAATCAAGATGTACATGCACAGCATGCCCAACAGCAGATTCAGAGAGCGACAGATGAAATGTTTAGAACAGGAGTGCCCAACCTTTTTTGTTCCAAGGGCTCCTTTCAAGGAGCCAACCTCCGGAGAGCTACCAGTCCAGTGTCAACATCTGACCCCTCACACACACACACACACACACACACACACACACACACACACACACACACACACACACACACACATACACACACATTAAAACACTAAAAGCCCCAGGGCCAAGCCATTTGGCATTCCAACATAGAACCAAATATGAACCAAACAGAAAAAAAACCCGCTACCAAACATGTCGCTCTCTGTTTGAAAAAAGGAAATCACTTCCAACCTCAGTGGGCTGGCTTTGATCCCAATGTCATTTTGCAATCTCAGAATATCATCCTCAAGTGGGGCTTCCAAAGTCGAAAAGTGATTTGACTTTGGCGGCAATGTCACGCAATATTTGTCACGTTACGCACAAAGCAGGGAAAGGAACTGCTTCGTACATAACATAGCAAACAACAATAAGTGGATCCGCGAAAGAGCAGACACCGACAAGGACTTAGTCAAAACAAAAAAATATTTATTACAAACAAAAACCCCGCCAAATAAACAACAGAAAGCACTGGTAAAAAACGAGAACCAGGAAATAAAGGAAAACGCGACAACAGAAAATGCTTGCCAAAAAACGACAAGGAAGATATGTTAAATACAAATACTATTTAACGCACGCTAATAATAATGATTCCCTTGGGACGACGAAAATATAACTAACCGCGAATGGTCTCGAATTATATTTACGATCATGAGCAACAGCAGTGGCACGGCATGCAATATTCCGGCGATGAGTCGAGCACCGGAGCGCTTAGATATAGCAGGTGCAATCCCCGACAAAATAGGCAGCAGGTGTGCAGGCGGCAGAAATTAAACGCTCGCCACCTGATGGCAAATACGGAACATGACAATATTTGCATTAAATGGATAACACCATCCATCCATCCATCCATCCATTTTCTGGACCGCTTAATCCTCACTAGGGTCGCGGGGGGTGCTGGAGCCTATCCCAGCCGTCTTCGGGCAGTAGGCGGGGGACACCCTGGATCAGTTGCCAGCCAATCGCAGGGCACACAGAGACGAACAACCATCCACGCTCACATTCACACCTAGGGACAATTTAGAGCGTCCAATCAGCCTACCATGCATGTTTTTGGAATGTGGGAGGAAACCGGAGCACCCGGAGAAAACCCACGCCAATAGCTGACTATAGGCTCGATGGATGCAAAGTCAGTAAAATACCTGTCAAACTCTGACGAGATGCTGTGAATAATGTGCACTGTCAAGCTATGTCACACCTTTCCCTTGACGTAGTTCTCCTTGCATGTGAGGGAAGTTACACAGGTTACCAAGTCGCTGCCGGTTGGACATCAGCTTTAGCTTGCTTTTAAATGTGCTCACTGGACTCATCATGTTCATCTTTACCTTTACCCTGCAGCTCTAAATTCAATTCATTGAGCTGGCCAGTGAGATCAGTGAGGAAAGATAAATCTAAAAGCCGCTTTTTTTGTCCCGCTAACAAATCCTATGAAAGCATTAAAAATATCCTCACCCCTGGTGTGTACTTGTAATGGCAAAATGGTGAGTAGCTCTTCATTGGTACTTCATTGGTGGAAAATTGTAGTTCTTGGATCATTTCCTCTCAGCAAGTGGTGTTGTACGATGTATTGGGCACCCGTGCCTTGACATCAGAGGTAATTCGCTGACTAGCTTAGCGTTTAGCGCCCTTGTTTGCGCATGAGTGGTGATTCAGTCATCTGGTTACCCTCTGTGTCAATCAAGTAACGGGATTGATGATTGACTGATGTAGTACGCCCTGTGTATTTAGTGCCGTTGTTTGAATGGCATTCCCACCACCGAGTCATTTTCAACGCTTGTCGTATGAAAGCCCGGGAGCCGCATTGAACCAGCCAAAGAACCGCTGTAATCACGAGCTGCGTGCTCCTGTTAACAGCGGTCAGCAGCGTTTCCAACTCATCGGTAAGAAACGTCGCTCAATGATGTCATCAGTGCGTGTGATTGACTTTGGGGGGTGTTTTTTTTTCTTCTCTCATTTTCTTTTGTAATTTTTATTTGTTGATTTTTTTTTTCAGACAAATAAAAGTTTTACATTTACATCTAGCCCAGATTGCTAACCTGGCGCAATCAGCCAGCAGCAGCTTCATTTGGGGGTGGGGCCACAACAGCTCCTGCCGCTGCTCATTGAGAACAACGTGCTTTCACCACACAAACTCCAAAAGCCTCCAATAACACCAGAAAAAGTCGCTAAAAAATTAATTTTTTAAAAAAGTGACGAGTACACTTTTTTAAAAAATTAATTTTTTAATGTCGCACCCTGTACCTTTTTCAAGGCGCCATTATCTACATTGATTGAAAGTGACCAGTATTGGTAAGCCATTCCTACCACTCCTCAAGAGAAAAAAAACGAGGCCTGCTCGATATTTCAGCACGAGAACTTACTGCCACCTGGTGACCTGAAGCTAGAGCTGCAAGTGGCTTTTAACTGGAACTTGGCACAGAGCCAACATGATACCATAAATCGAAGAAAATAATGAGGCCAGGGGTGGTGGGCATGGCCAGTGAGGTTTTCGGTTTGTGTCACAGTGTGTGTTGTTGTGTGGATGCTGCTGTGGGTTACATCATCTTCAGGGATGGGACAAGCTTGACAGTGGAAAACAGTAGGTTCTTTTTGGATATACTGTAGCTAGTATTTTCCGTCACTTATGCTGACGTCATTGCCTGCAAATGAACTAGCCTTTCTTTCGTCGCTCCATTCTTATTCTTGGATGAATGAGCTGCTTTCTTGTGCTTTCTTGAGCTCGTTTTCCTGCTAACGCCTCAGTGCCATTGCACCACATTGAGTGTGTTGACAAAAATCTACCAAGCGTTCACGGTATCATATAATAATAATAATAATACATTTTATTTATAAGTGCCTTTCAAGACACCCAAGGACACTTTGCAATAACAAAAAACACAAAACAATACGGGTTGAGCAGCGGCAGCCAAAACGCGCCAGCGTTCACTCAACCCGAAGGTCAGAAAGAAACCACAAGGGAGGGAGAGAGGGAGAAAAAAACCCACGTTCGAACTACCCTCATTTTGAGGATAATTTGAGTGAGCCAAAAAAATTCCTGCACAAGCATATGACAGTTACAACAGGTCACAAGACATAAACAATGAAGACGGTGAATCAAGGGAATGTATGAGGGAGGGTGTAATGGTGGGGGACTAGCTTCCGTGCATATTTTAATCAGGGGAAGGTCGAGATAGCAGATGTTGTTTTGGTAGCAGGCTGCCCAAGAATTTAAGACAGCCTTGAGTCCGTGGCTTATGTCTCTTTAGTGGCGTCGATCAGCCAAATCCATGATTTCAGTCAGTAATTGAACACGGATTCCAGTTTTCCCCAAGTTGTTGTCCATCCTGCTGTGACGCTCTAAACCCGCAACAGTTTGTGGTTGAGCACAGTCTGAGTCTGAGTGTTGGACATCCGCGTTATGCCATCCTTAGACCGGCAGCCTCGTCCAATAGAGCCGCTCCCGTCGGTTGAATTTTTGATAGATCAGGAAACTCCTCACACCAAACAGCAGCATATCTGTTATCGGAAGGCCAAAAATGTAGATGTCGTCCAAATCCTCAATGGACAGTGTTGACAGGCGCACCATTCTCCGCTTCCTCCAAGGATGTAGGGTGTACCCAGCAGCAAAAGTCCCAGAGGGGCAAGTAGGCTCCCCACTGCCTGCTCTTCTCATCGAGAAAATGTTGTCAATGGCATCGAGAGACCAGCCAACCAATTCCACGTTTGTTTTTAGGATGAAAATATGACAGAAGGCTAGGAAAAGTCAGACAAAAGACAGCACAAGGACTGAGTGGCGAGCAGGGAGGTGTGGGGGACAGCGCAGAAAGCAAAAGCATCCGCCTTCGTCGAGAGCCAAGCAAGAAGGAGCCCACATATGCACACGGGAAAGGGGGTGTCCACTCGACATGGACGTCATGTAAGTCAAGCGGGACGAGGAATGGTGCCCTGAGGAAATCCACTGTTAGGACAGGTGACATATAAGGGGGAAATGAATTTTAGATTGAGTGCAGCACCTGGAAATAGAACTCAATTGGTGCACAGATGACAAGGTGCTTACACACACTGTAATCATTCACCTGCTGACGATGCAGGTCCAATTGCGGTGTTATGCTGCTCAAAGGACTCTCGGGCTTAGAGATTTCGGATTGGACCCCCAGCCCATATGATAAACTAGACAAAGATTATGCAAAAGGAGGTTTGTGGAAAGGAAACAACAGAAGTGTGACCTGTAATTACAACAGGTTGTTTTTTGGAAGTGGGACTAGAGTGCCAGTGGAGGCCTGGAAGTGAAAACTAATATTAAAAAAAAAAGACAATTACTTTGTCATCATTAAAAGGCACACTTTATGTTTGGAGGTGGAACTAGAGTGAGTGTGTACTTAATTTGATAGAATCGCAGATGCTTTTACCACAAGTCACATCATGAAGGGGCTGTGTTTTGCATGTGGCATCAACTTAAATGTTTGGTGTTCTTTCTCACTAATTTTCATTTGAAAGTTATTTTAGTACAGTTCAAGCCAGACCTGCATCACTCTGAAAAGTTTAGAAATTTAATAAGACTTTGCAGCGCACCGTGAGAGCAGCTGAGAAGATCTTTGGTGTCTCTCTCCCCCCACTCGTGGACATCTACTACTCCCGTCTGACCCGCCAAGCCATCTGGATCGCAGGTGACCCCCCCCCCCCCTCCCACCCATCCCACAGCCTCTTCAGCCTGCTGCCGTCGGGAAGGAGATTGCAATGTCTCCGTGCCAGAACCAGCAGGCTCAAAGACAGTTTCTTCCACCTCAGCTCAGGAGACTCAACTCCCTCCCTGCTCTGCCCGCACTCCCCACCCTGTGCCTCTGCCCGACCCCTGCCCCCTGTCACAGACTATGACCGTACCCTCATTATCCGACATCTGCATATTGCGTTTTGCATTATGCACAACCCTTCCGTGAGCCGTCACCTTACCGTGGTGGAGGGGTTTGTGTGTCCCAATGATCCAAGGAGCTAAGTTGTCTGGGGCTTTATACCCTTGGCAGGTTCACGCATGGCAAACAGGTCCTCGGTGAGGGACCAGACAAAGCACGGCTCACAAGCCCCTTATGATAAATAAAATCGATAGCACTCAGTTTCCCTTGGCCGGACCGGGGCCCCCCTCTGGAGCCAGGCTCGTTGGCGAGCGCCTGGTGGCCGGGCCTACACCAGTGGGGCCCGGCCAGGCTCAGCACGAAGAGGCAACATGGGTCCCCCTTCTCATGGTCTCACCACCCGTGGGAGGGGTCAAAGGGGTCGGGTGCAATGCGAGCTGGTTGGCAGCCAAAGGCGGGGACCCTGGCGGTCCGATCCTCGGCTGCAGAAGCTAGCTCTTGGGACATGAAATGTCACCTCTCTGGCAGGGAAGGAGCCCGAGCTTTTGTGTGAGGCAGAGAAGTTCTGAATGGATATAGTCAGACTTGCCTCCACACACAGCCTGGGTTCTGGTACCAGTTCTCTCAAGAGGGGTTGGACTCTCTTCCACTCTGGAGTTGCTCACGGTGAGAGGCGCAGAGCAGGTGTGGGCATGCTCATTGCCCCCCGGCTCAGTGCCTGTACATTGGGGTTCACACCGGTAGACTCGGGTAGGGGGAGGGGTCCTGACTGTTGTTTGTGCATATGCACCAAACGGCAGCTCAGCATACCCACCCTTTTTGGAGTCCTTGGAGGGTGTGCTGGAGAGTACTCCTGCTGGGGACTCCCTTGTTCTACTGGGAGATTTCAATGCTCACGTGGGCAATGACAGTGAGACCTGGAAGGGCGTGGTTGGGAGGAACGGCACCCCCGATCAGAACTCGAGTGATGTTTTGTTATTGGACTTCTGTGCTCGTCACGGATTGTCCATAACGAACACCTTGTTCAAACATAAGGGTGTCCATATGTGCACTTGGCACCAGGACACCCTAGGCCGTAGTTCGATGATCGACTTTGTGGTTGTATCATCAGATTTGCAGCCGCATGTTTTGGACACTCGGGTGAAGAGAGGGGTGGAGCTGTCAACTGATCACCACCTGGTGGTGAGTAGGCTCCGATGGTGGGGGAAGATGCCGGTCCATCCTGGCAGAACCAAACGTATTGTGAGGGTTTGTTGGCGGAATCCCGTCAGAAGGAGTTTCAACTCCCACCTCCGACAGAGCTTTTCCCATTTTCTGGGGGAGGCGGGGGACATTGAGTCAGAGCGGACCATGTTCCGTGCCTCTATTGTTGAGGCGGCCAGGGCAGACGGGGTGGTAGTCCCTCTTTTCCTTTCGGCCGTGGAACAGTGGACCAGCTCTACACCCTTAGCAGGGTCCTCGAGGGTATGTGAGAATTCGCCCAACCAGTCTACATGTGTTTTGTGGACTTGGAGAAGGCGTTTGACTGTGTCCCTCGGGGAGTTCTGTGGGGGGTGCTTCGTGGGTATGGGGTACCGAACCCCCTGATACGGGCTGTTCGGTCACTATACCACCGATGTATATATCTAAAACATGTCTCGGTTCACAATCTTGGAGCAGCTCTCCTACTGGCATGTAAACCGTTACAGATTCCGTGGCAATTCTGAAGAGACGGCGTTTGTCTCCTTGAATTTATTGGAAGGATGTCCCTTCTAATGGGTGCGGGGAGTGTTGGGATTGTATGATTGTGTTTTTCGACTGAGCCAGTAGAGGGTAATATAGCTCTACTTTTGTCTCAGAGTGAGTGACGTGGTCGGCCCTATAAAAAGGCACACTCCTTTTCTCTTCTTTCCTCTCTCCACCAGTTCAATAAAACACACCGATACATGGCTGATGGAAACACCTCGCTCAACTTGTCATTCTTGGATGCTAGGCAGAAGGATGCCAATCTGCACATGCTTTGAAGCGACTCTGCTAACAGGTTATGGGCCCAGACCAGCAGACACGAGAATCCTGAAAGTTTGACAAGAGGTGTGCGGCGCTAGCAAGATGGGGGGTAAGCTACCACGTGAAGCTAGATAGCGGAGAGCGCAAAATGGCGAACGTAACGAAGACAAAATTGCCCACTTTCGATGGAAGGGCAGAAGAGTACGAACTCTGGGAAGAAAGAATGCTATGTTGCATGCATAGTGTTGGATTAAAGGCCTATTGGGCACCAGTCAGCGGACGCTTATTGCGCGCTGGCGCCATTACTGGACAATGTAAGTTTGAGTCTCGTATTCAGAAATATCAAAGACAATGGTCGTGAAAGCCTGAAAGTACTGAGAGAGCACTACATCGGGAAAAGTAGACCACGCATCGTCTCCATGTACATTACACTGACGTCATTGAAGAAAGCGGACACAGAGACTATAACTGAGTATATTATAAGGGCGGAGCAAATCATTACAGCACTCAAGGGCGCAGGCGAGGCACCAAGTGAAGAGTTAATTATGGCGATGGTTATGAGAGGTCTACCGGAAAAATACAAGCCATTTACACTGATGGTCACTCATGGCCCAACTGACATGAAGCTAGCAGAGTTCAAAGCCAAACTGAGAAACTTTGAAGCTTCAGAGGATTCCGCACCAGCTGCAGAAGAAACTGAGGAGAGAGCACTTAAAGCCAAATTTGTGTCAAAGAAAAAGAGCAACCCCCCCGACAGATCTGATGTGCTGGAGGTGTGGCGAAAAAGGACATCGGAAGGATGAATGTTCGAAGAAGACCTGGTGCAGCTCCTGCAAAAGCTCAAGCCACGCAGAAAAAGCATGTAGGAAGAAAGAGAGGGGCTCTCGGTGTGCTCGTGCTTAAGATGGCCATGTATCAAATCGCAGGCAAAGCCATGAGCAAGGAGCTGAAGGAGGAGACTACAGTTTTCGAGCAGAGACTGTGTTTGCCAGCGGAGCAACAACCTAACCCAAGGGCTTATGGTGGACACAGGCGCGTCATCTCACATCATCAACGAAAGGAGCAGGTTCAAGACCTTTGACAACTCATTCAAGTCGGAGCGGCACAGCATGGAGTTGGCGGATGGGAAACACACTTTCGAGTTGGCTCAAGGCAGAGGAGACGCGCGGGTGTGTCTCAAGGACAGCAGCGGACGGAGATGTTCAGTGACATTAAAGAATGCACTTTATATCCCCTCCTTTCCTCAAGCAATATTTTCAGTGAAGTGTGCCACTGGCAGCGGTGCCAAGGTCATCTTCAAGTAAGGTAAAGACAGTCTTGTGGTACCTGACGGCACAAAGTTTGACATTCATGTGTACAAACGAATGTATTATCTACAAACTGAACGTGATGAAAGTGATGTGTGTAATGTCAGTTATGACATCAAACATGGCACAAAATCATGGGCCACTGCAATTACAATGACATTCTTCGGTTGCAGGGTGTGACAGTGGGTATGAATATCAAAGGTGACAAACGTAGACCTGACAAAGAATGTACTGTTTGCATTGAAGGCAAGTTTGCCCAGACGAGAAATAGAGATGCAGTTGAGAAAGTGAACACCCCACTTGACTTGGTTACAATTGACTTAGCCGTTTGCCCAGACCGGACCGGTGAGCAATGGATCTATTGACGGTTTCAAATATATGCAGTCTTTCACAGGTGTATGTACAGGGGCAGTTTTTACTTACTTTCTCAAATTGAAAAGTGATACAGTACAGGCAACAGAAAAGTTTTTGGCGGATGTAGCGCCTTACGGCACTGTAAAATGTATTCGGTCTGACAATGGAACCGAATTCACAAGCAGAAAGTACAACCCAGACACAAGAGGTTGGCCTAGACTCCATTACAGATGAGATGGGTGGAAAACCGCAGCTGGGTACCATGAACAGAGACATGGAAACAAATGTGTCACTGCCAAAAGAGGTTGTTGGCGAGAAGCACCCTTGAGTGACGCCACAAACCTCAAGGTATCCCAAAAGAGAGCGTAAACCCCCGAGTTACCTCTCTGATTATATTCAAGATGGTAGTAGTGATGAAGACGGCATGCTCACTAGTGTAGATTACTACTACAGCGTAGTTTGTGGGATGCCATTGACCTTCAAGGAGGCCATGGCATCCACTGAGTCAAGAAAATGGAAACAGGCAATGGATGAAGAGATGAAGTCCCTTGAAGAAAACCAGACATTTACCCTGAATAGCCTACCAGAAGGCAGGAAAACAGTGGGAGATTTATTCAATCAAGGAGAACAATGAAGGACATGACCATTATAAAGCAAGGTTTGTAGCTAAAGGCTATAGTCAGAGGACAGGCATAGACTATGGTGAGGCCTTCTCACCCACAGTAAATTTGACTAGTGTGAGAGTGGTCATGCAGAAGGCAGCCGAAGAAAATTTGACATTACATTCACATTACAAATGGACGTAAAAACGGCCTACCTGCATGCACCCATTGACCGAGACATTTACATGGAACAGCCAGAGGGTTATGAAAAAGTGGGAGCAAAGTTGGTGTGTAAACTGCAGAAGTCTATTTACGGTTTGAAACAGTCGGGCCGCAATTGGAATGAAATGCTTCACAAATGCTTGACTGACAATGGCTTTACACCGAACCCGGCTGACCATTGTGTAAATTTTGTGAAGCGTTCACACGTTTAAAGCTGCTTACTAAAGAGAAGCATGTTAACCCCAGTGCAGCCCCACTTCTGTTCACACGGCAGTTTCTGCGGCCGTGCAATTCGATAGTAATAATATGGAAATAAAACATGCGTAAAGTGTACTTCCTTTTCCCCACCTTTTTTTAAGCTGTTTTCAGGGGCTACACCGGTATAACTTTGTACGTGTGAACGCTCTGCGAGGGGCAGACCCGGTGCTACACCGCAGTAAGGGTTGTGGCTGAGTGGGCACGGCCTTCACTTCCTTTTGCAATGACATCAACATGCACATTCTAAGACATATCGATCCTCGTCACAGCTCTGTACTGTGTCGTGTCACATGCCCATGACACAACCGGGCCCTTCAAAAATCACCATGACGTCTCTGAATGTTACTAGAACATGTACAGATCCCCCCCAAAAACTGTGGCGCTAATAACACTGCAGACGTCCTTTTCATCTTTGGCCCAGAGAACACAATGACCAAAAACAATTTGAAATGAGGGCTCCTCAGACCACAGCCCACTAGGGTAAAAAAAAGTATTTTGTTTTTATTTACATTTTGCACAACATCCAAACTTTCGAATTGGGCTTTGTATATCTACTGTAGGTAAGGTATTCCTCGAAAAAAGGTGAGTGTGATGAGTTCAGGAAATGTTTTTGTAACAAGAATGTGGCGTGTGTGTCACTGTGGGTGTCACAGCAAAGTAGTAAACTGCAGAGTGCTCAAGCGACACTTCCTCCAGTGCAGGTGAACTCGCTCCCTGTCACTTGCCATGCTGACTGACGATGCCCTTCAACGGTTTTCCGTTTCCTAAGTCAAGTCAAGTCAACAGTATTTATAGAGCACTTTCAAACAGCCATCGCTGCATACAAAGTGCTGTACATGGAGCGATTTAACATATACAATAAACAGTAAGACGAATCAGTAATAAGTAATAAGTAATAAGGCGGTAGAAAGCACCAAGCAGTAAAATTAAGAGCAAATCTAAGTCATGCTGAGTCAAACGCCAAAGAATACAAGTGAGTTTTGAGGAGGGCTTTAAAGATGGGCAGCGAGGAGGCTTGCCGAATGTTCAGTGGGAGGTCATTCCAGAGAGATGGACCAGCAACAGAAAAGGCTCGATCCCCTCTGAGCCTCAGTTTAGTTCTTGGTACGTCTAGCAAAGACTGGTCCACAGACCTGAGGCGCCGGGCAGGGGTGTAGGGGCGTATGAGCTCAGAGAGGTAAGGTGGCGCGAGATTATTCAGAGATTTGAAAACAAAGAGGAGGATCTTAAAAATAATTCTAAAATGAATGGGGAGCCAGTGAAGGGATGCCAAAGTAGGAGTTATTTGCTCCCTCTTACGAGTACCAGTCAAGAGGCGAGCAGCGGCATTCTGTACCAGCTGAAGGCGCTTGATGGAGGACTGGCTGACTCCAAAGTACAGGGCGTTGCAGTAATCGAGCCGGGATGTGACAAAGGCATGAATTACTGTCTCAAAGTGTTCATGTGAGAGGAAAGGTTTTATTTTGGCCAGCTGTCTAAGGTGAAAGAAGCTGGATTTAACAACGGCACCAATTTGCCGATCGAGTTTGAAATCACTGTCCAATGTGGTGCTTGTCCAGGAAGTTGTTTGTACCAGAAGAAATAATCACCACTAGTAGCCTTATTGCCGTAAACGTATGACAGTGTCACCCGACAGCCTTTTGATGCCAACATTTCAGTCGTGACTGCCACCAGCTCGCTGCTGATGCCTCAAGGATGAGACAAAAGCAGTTTCAGCATTCGGTTGAGTGACTCTTTGCTTCACTCATCTGCCACTGTCGTGATGAGCAGCAACCAAGCTGCTGCTCATCACTCAAGCTGCTCAAGCTAAAAAACATGGTTGGCCAACTTTCCTTCACACTTGGTCTTTAATGTTAGCAGTCGCTTCACAGCGCGTGCAGATTGGCATCCTTCTGCCTAACATCCAAGAATGACACAATGAGTGAGGTGCTTCCATCAGCCATTTATTGGCGTGTTTTATTGAACAGGTGGAGAGAAGAAGAGAGAAAATGAAAAGGCGTGTCCCTATTATAGGGCCGACCACGTCACCCACCACGAACAAAAGTAGGGTTATATTGCCCTCTACTGGCTCAGTCGTAAAAGGCAATCATACAATCTTAACAGTTAAATTAATATAAACCTGTTTTTATACTTGCCTTTCTTCGTTAAAGACAACAAACTTGATCAAGCTGCATTTCAATGTTGGCATTTCGATATTAAAAAATTTAAACAATGACTTGTTTTCTCCTTTTAATATCCAATGACAAAAACAGCATTTCGACTACACTCGGAACCCAGAGAGCCACTGTCCTGCCTGTTTTAGAATGCAGGTACGTCCAAATATTAAATAAGTCTATTCATTAACTGTTAAGACAATTAACGAAAATAGAACTTGGCACAAGACACAAATGGAAATACTGTAGGCTTCTTTTTCGATTCCCGGAAGTTGTCACGGCAGCATTTCTCCCACTGACCAGAGGAGGACGACAACGTAACGCCTGAAGACCATATCGTGACCTGTTCTGTCACGCTCCATTTCGATCCTAAAATCCAACAAACGAACTAGAGGTATTGAAAATTGTTGGTACCCTCTCTTACAGAAATAAAGAATAATGAAACAAACACAAACAAGAAAACTCATAATATGAATGAAAATCAGAAATTGTTGTTGAATTCTGGTTTGAATAATAATCATACCTCCAACACTAGACTAATAATAATAATAATAATAATAATAAATATTAGTAGAATTCCCGCTTGGGCAACAAAATAAACTTGGGTCACAAATGCCCCACCACCAAAATAAACTAAAATCACTTTCCTTGTTTTTTGCTCACAATATGTGGTCACTAATTTACAAATACATCGGGCCAATGTACATATGTGTGACATCAGTGATTTCTTCACAGAAATAAAATCACAGAAGCTGACCAAAGTTGTAATGACAGCAGTTTATTCCCTGTAGACTGACAGCAAAATGGGGCTGATTGTCATGTATGTGAGCAAATGTACCATCTTTCAATCGAAAGCATGCTAACATAAACATGAGCCATTTCCACAATGAATTTTAAAAAAGTCGAACAAAACATGTAAAATATTCATTTAGAGCAGCAGATTAACTCAACACGCACAAAATAATGACTTGAGCCTCGCTACACTTTCATTCATTCAATCACTGAGTTTGCAATATTTTGTCCACAGGCGGCCCAGTGGTTAGCGCGTCAAACTCACAGTGCAGAGGTCATGGATTCGATTCCGGCTCTGCCTCCCTGTGTGGAGCTCTTCATGTTCTCCCCGGGCCTGCGTGGGTTTTCTCCAGGTACTCCGCTTCCTCCCACATTCCCCAACCGAGGGACACTTTAGAGTCTAAAGCAGTGGTCCCCAAACTACGGCCCGCGGGCACATTTAACCCGGCCCTCTAACCCTCCTGTTGTCCTCGGGTCAAAATGACCCATCACTGTGTTAAAAACGCCCCAAAAAAACCCTAAATGATAATTTTTTAACTTGAAATTTTATTACTTTTCCTAGATTGTCCCCAACTGCAGAAAAATTGAAATGTTTTTATTCACATTTCCATGGAAGCTGTACAAAAAAAAAAGTACAAAGGTGGTCTTCGGGGCAAGATGACCCATGACGCAAATAGGGTTGAAATCAAGGTCACAAAGTTATTTACTCAACATTGAATGTTTCAGTGTTTTAGTTGTGTCTCAGATCAATTAGTAGAACACGTGAACAAGACGGTAGCAGACATAAACAAGACAAGATAGGTGGCGTTCTCGTAGATGGCAGAACTCTTTTTTGTGGATTTCAAGGGGCTATAAAGAGACAGGGGCGGCCCGGTAGTCTAGTGGTTAGCACGTCGGCTTCACAGTGCAGAGGTACTGGGTTCGATTCCAGCTCCGGCCTCCCTGTGTGGAGTTTGCATGTTCTCCCCGGGCCTGCGTGGGTTTTCGCCGGGTGCTCCGGTTTCCTCCCACATTCCAAAAATATGCATGGCAGGCTGATTGAACACTCTAAATTGTCCCTAGGTGTGAGCGTGAGCGTGGATGGTTGTTCGTCTATGTGTGCCCTGCGATTGGCTGGCAACCGATTCAGGGTGTCCCCCGCCTACTGCCCGGAGACGGCTGGGATGGTCTCCAGCACCCCCGCGACCCTAGTGAGGATCGACCGGTACGGAAGATGAATGAATGAATATAAAGAGAGAGTTGTTTAGTTATTATTTATTTCCTGTTTTTTCTGTGAAGAACTCAGAGAGGGTTATTTAGTTATTATTTATTTCATTAATAGTGTTATTACCGGTATTTGTTTCCTGACTTTTTTTTCCTGTAAAGAACCACGAAAGGGTTATTTGGTTATGTGTGGCTTTCTGGGAAACAATAAATTTTTTAAGCTCCCCTACGATCGTTGATGTTACAAACTGACACCGGCCCCCCATCATAGAAGGGAAAAGTTATGTGGCCATCACAGGAAAAAGTTTGGGGACCTCTGGTCTAAAGTGTGAGTGTGGATGATTGTTCGTCTGTGTGTGCCCTGCGATTAGTTGGCAACCAGTTCAGGGTGTTACCCGCCAACGGCCCAAAGATGGCTGGAATAGGCTCCAGCATGCCTGTGAGATTAATGTGGCTAGTACTATGCATTTGGATTGTACAAATGTAGTTTAGCTACTTTCATCATTTTATTGTAGCTTAACCTGCCACATCTCTGATCCACTGGTTAAAGGACACTTTGATTCTCTCCTCTTTCATCTCAAACAGCTTCAAACAACAAAGCGTGTGATGGAAAAGTGGTTAGAATTGCATGACTGTCCGTGTTTTATGTTATGTGTTGTGTTTATTATTTTACTTTATGTTAACTGTTTTGTAAAGCGCTTTGTTACAGCTGCCGCTGTTGTGAAAGCGCTATATAAATCAGCATGTATTGTATTGTATTGTATTGTATTTGCCAAGGAGCTTGCCCAACATCGCCCTCCGAATTGATGTCTGAGCTGCACTGCCAATAGATCAGTGTCATGTGATATATGCATACACCAAGTCTGGCTGCACGCGCATCATGGGGGAATCCTTATGGGGCGGAGGTGGTATTTTGGTCATTTTCCCAGCCTGAAGGGCTGATAGACCATGCCCAAGCGTTGTTGAGCAAGAAAACAGAACAAAATCGTGGCATCCTTATGCTGTGCCGTGTGTTTTCAGAAATATAAAGAGCACTAAGAAAGAGATCTAGTCTTTTCTAGAATTCATGCTGGTAAACACCCCTTTCAGAAAAAAACGGCGAAAGTTATGGTTACAAGCTTTGACGTGAAAATTGGAGTGAGGAGGAAATTCTGAATGCTCGTCTTTGCAGTGCTCACTTCATATCTGGTAAGTACTTGGGAGTTAGATCTCCCATTTCAAATTATATTCTATGTTGTGAAAGCCCAGAATAATGTTCAGTGAGTGAAAGGAACAATTGAGTGAAAATAATGAAGTATATTCACTCAAGGATATGAGTGATATGAGCATGAGTGAAGTTTAGTGAGCCTTCATTTACAAGTTACTTGGAAGTCGTCTGAAAAATAATGTCCACTCATTTGATAATCACAAAACAAAACAAAAAGTCCACAGGTAAAAAACTTATATATATGTATGTGATATGATTTATTTTACAGATGATCAACCTGTACCCGTTAATTCTGCAGCTGCCGCCATCGCAACAGAGCAATGTCTGATCAACTTTTGATGAAATTTCTTCAGGTATGAGATCACTTGCTGACTCTTCATTCAAAGTTGTAACTGGCTTAAGCAGATTGTCTTCGGGGGCGGAATAGCATGACAGTGGAAAACAGGATGATCTAAATACAGGTACCGGTATATACGGTAGCTTGTATTTTCCACCTCTTGTATTGACATCATTGTCCGTGAATACTTGTTTCTCTTTCTCCACTCTGTTTTTTTGCGGAAAGATTCACCTGCTTGCTTCTGCCACGAATCTTCCTTTCATTGCCTCAAGTGCTAATGGCAACATGAAACATTTACCGAGCTTTTTTGATGCAAATAACATGCTTTAAGATATCACAGACACTTGGAGAAGGGTGTCCAGTCGATATGGATGACATGAAATTCTAGTGGACAAGGAACGTTGCCCTGAGGGATGACGCTGCGAAGAGGGGGACCGCTGATGTGAAACTAGTTTGAGTGTCGCAACTGGTAAATTTTCCCATATATGCAGTTGGAACGAGCAGATAATGGGGACACTGACAATGCATTTTATTTGTGCGTGGATTTTGCTTGTATCATGCTTTTGAAAGGACTTTAACAATTCTCATCAGCATCAGGACCAAGTTGGGGCTTTGGTATTTTGCTCAAGAACGCTTGGGCATGGTCACTCAGCCATTCAGGCTGGGAAAATGACCAAAATACCACCTCAGCTCCATAAGGATTCCAATTGTGCTCTAGTTAAGTTTCACTTCAGGTTTTTGTTATGGGACCAACTGATGTGTGTCAGGAAACTGGAGATTATTTTTTGGAAGCGATACCATACTGACTGTGGAGACTCAAGTTTGGCTTTGATGTTTTGCAACCCAAATTAGAGATTAGAGAAGAGCTGGTATCATCTAAGGGGCACTAATCAATACAAAAAATCCAGAACAAGAACAAACATTAAGCAAAGGTGTGTATCAGTAATTGGTGTCAATCTATGGAATAAGCTTGAAACGGATCTGAAAATGAGTAAATCGTTGGAGGAGTTCAAAAACAAATTCAAAAGATTAGTGCAAAATAACTACATGAATCTGAATTAAAATAGATACATTTGATATACTTATATAATATAGTAATATAACTGTTTGTTCTTGTTTTGGATTTTGATCAACTTAACAGTTGTATTCAAGGAATGCTAATTATAATGAATATCAGAAAATTGAAATACAAAAGAAGAAAGAATAACAATATATATACAAACCAGAAGGTGTAGAAATAGAATAGCATAGTATACACAAGGGTAAAAATATTTAATGATATGTAGTTTTTCATTTCTTTGTTTTGAAAAATGAACAATCAGTTACATAATAAGGGGTAGGACTAGATAAGTTACTTACTTCCTCCTACTCCTTTGAGCATATAACTGTGATGTGTTTTTTTTTTTCTCTTTTAACTATTTCCAATTTTCCTTTTATAATTTTGTTTGACCTTTGTCAACCTGTTATTGCGTGTACTATATATGCTCAATAAAATAAAACAAACAAACAAACAAACAAATTGTGTCACTACCTCAAAAAGATGAGATAAAATACATTTTTTGTGTCCATTTATTTTACATTGCGAAGCCTGTAGAGTTTGCAGCTTCACAACAGATCTCAGGAGGTTCTTTTTAAGGAAGTAACTAATGTGTGTCAGGATCTGATTGACGGTGGAAACCTGTAAGTGGGATTTTTTTTTTTTTTGGAAGAGAATTACGTAGTTTTGTTTTAATTAAAATCAGAAACCACTGTACTTACAAAAAGGCCGGAGCTGGAATCTAACTCTGTACCTTTGTACTGTGAGGCCATTGTGCCGCCTGAGACAGCGTTTTAAACTTTGAAACGTATTTCCCTGCAAATTTCTTCCAGTAAATTCGATGGGCTCTTGGTCATATGATCACAACAGGGGTGACCATAACATTGAATGTAGGTAAGTCATAGTCAGTCCGTAACAAATCCTGAGGGATTCACGTGGACAGTACATGCGTTTATAATTCACTGTAGTTTTATGACTTGCACCATTTTATTCTAGCGTAGCCTGCGAATTTGCCAAGAAGCTTGCCCCACACTGGTGAGCAGCATCAGCTGTCGCTGGCCTCCTTATTGAAGTCTGAGCTGCACTGTCAACATAACTGAAGAATAAATGAGGAGGCGAAATCAAGATGTAGTATCTGATGAAATAAATTCAAGAGCACACACAGTATGAGGCCCACTACATAGCAAATTAAAAAAACGAGACAAGACAATATTATCCTCGAGCACGAAATCAGTCTGTTGACACGCTGAGTTGCAGCTCTGCCAGTCTTGGACTCCGGTGAGGCCACGCCCCCAATGTCATTCATGAGATGAGCCATCAACACCAGCTGCAACGTGATGTCTTTGTAACAATTGCACACATGTACGCAATTTACACTCACATAGTCAAACAGGTTCAGTGTGTGTTCAACAGCCCCCACCCTTTAGGTTGGACACACCTATGTAGTAGATTTCCCAATAAATGAGGAGGTGAAAGGGGAGATCGTTAGGGTGACGTGCCGAGAACTGAAACCGAACGCTTCTCCTCGTTCCCTACTGGTACCACAAATGAGTCTCCTCCTTGTGTTTTATTCCTGAGTGTCAAATTGGATAAACCTGACAATACAGTACAGGTAGGTGACAAAATATAACAAAGTTAGGACTACAGTATTTACTACAAAATGACACGAGTAAAAGACCTGCTGGTTTCTTTCCACTCACTCACTGTCTCGAACTTGACCTCTCCTCGATCACCACACAAGACAGCGTTGCTCAGCTGATGTCGTGCAATGGATTTTTGATGCCAGCCACGGGACGCTTCAAAGTCTTCGATGCCCATAGTTAGTGTTATGGAATTCGCTTTCTCTCTTATTAGCGGTCCAGTTTGTGGAAAGATTTTAGCACGATAACAGTCAAGCCATACCAGGAAACGTGTATTTACTCGACTGTCCGTCGAGCCGCACACAATTTACTCTGAGCATGGAAATAGCGAGAATCGGATTGAGCAAGAATCGCTTTGTCGTTTTTCAAAGTCTCGTAGATTTGAGACTTTCCAACTCCAAACGTCTCATGAATGTTTCGTACTCTGAAACCTGCTTCGTTTAATCAGATACATTTCACTTTCTCTTAGCGGCGCGGACAGCCGGACACACTTATTCCGTCGTATCGAGCAGGAGTTGCTTGAGTTGGCGCTACTGCGGGCTTCCGTGTCATCTCCACCTCCCTCGCTGTGCTCTGCAACTTCAAGTAACTGCGACACCTGCTGTTGAAATGCCTCTCATTACAAATCCAAATTAAATGAATGCAATCATTTACATCGAACCTTAATTGTGTACCAACCTTCGGCGGGCTGGACTAAAAAGACCAACGGGCCGTAGTTTGCCCACCCCTGGGTTAGGTGCTCCTGCGGCATGATCTGAAATTTTTTTTAGGGGCCTCAACATATATCAGTCCATGTGAAAAGGGAAGCGTACAGACCTAGAGCCTGGTGAGACGCACGAAGGTCCTACTCAGGAAGCACTCCACAGTACTGGAGTTTTCTCTGCACCTGCGTTACCCACATTTCACTCCCACAGATAATGAATGAACTGTTGACCAAAGACGAGTATCAATTGGCCAAAAATGTGTGACACAAAGGAGTGGGTGAAATTTGATGAAGACTTCAGCGGAGTCCTTGAATTTATGCTAACAGGAACAGTGGAGCAAAAGATTAATTCTCTCACCGAAATCACGTAAAATATAGGGAAATCATGATTTGGGGCAGTGAAGAGGAAGGTAACCACTAAAGCAACAAAACAACCAAATAGGTGAAACAGGGAGATCCAGAACCTGAGGAAGGAAATCAAGAACCAAAGCAGGCATCCCTGAGGACAGAGAAAGGCTAAAAGATCACACAAGTAGGCTCTGAGAGCGAATCACTCAGGTAAAAAGGGCCGAAAGGACAAGTAAACTGAGGAAGGAGAAAGAGAACCCAAAGATCCATACAAGGAATTTTGTGGGTTAAGCAAAATTTGGAATCTGAGCAGCCCCAAAGGACAATATGGGGACATTCGCAGGGCAATACACAGTGACCTTCACAACAGTCCACCCCTGGGCAATAATCCAGAAATTGGCAGAGTAGAATCATCCACGACCACACATGCCAAAAATGAACAAATTTGGAAGCAAGTACAGGGAGTGGTTAAAAAAAGCACCGGCTGCTTCAGCCCCAGGCCAAAGCGACTCACCCCATAAGGTCCATAAAAATGCCCAAAGCTTCTCAAGTGACTACGGAAACTGATTCACAGGATCTGGAAAAATGGCATTGGACCATCAAAGTGGCAGAGAGCGGAGGAATGCTTTGTCCCAAAAGGCAGTCGTTTTTTATGTAGCACATTCCATACAGAAGGGAAATGAATCCCTTGAAGCATTTACAAACACAGCAGTTAACAACATTTACAGGCAAAGCAGAGAAAACATGAGTTTAGAAAAATTAAAACAAAAACTGTAGGGTTCTAAAATAACAAAAAGAAAACCTGATTTTTAATTGTTTACAGTACTTTAATCAAAGGAATGGGGTTCGTTTTAAATATGGATTTAAAACCATTTACACTTGGAGATGCCCTAATTCTGTGAGCAGCATAACAGCATAATGCAGCTTCACCATGTTTGCTTTGAACTCTGGATTCCATGAGTTGACCCAACTTGGCAGATCCCGGAGCCATGCTACGTTTCTATTCAAACGGCATTTCTTTAATGTATTCAGGACCCAAACCAGTCAGTGATTTGTAGACCAGTCGCAGCATTTTAAAATCTACTCTATTGTTAATTGGGAACCAGTAAAAACGTTTTAAGATGGATTGGAGTAATCTGTTCTGATCTCTTTGTTGTGGTCAGAACCCAAGCTGCAACATTCTGAATGAGCTGCAGCTGTTTGATGTTCTTTTGCGAGAGTCAAGTAAAAAGACTTACAATAATTAAGTCTACTGGAGATAAAAGCATGGATTAGTTTCCTCCTGGTCTGCTAGAAACCCGTCAGTCTTGATATCTTTTGGTAAAAGGCTGTTTTAGGGATGCATTTGATATGACTGTTGAAAGGCATATTTCAAGACTCTAACAGCACCCCAAGTCTTTCATGCCTAACCTGTTTTCTGAAGCTGTGCCATGACTGGTTGTTTCTAAGCAACTGCGATATAATTTTTAGTTGACAGCAAGAGGCAAAATGGCTGCCCCCTAACGTAGACTAAAAAAGGTGGATTTTATTGCTCAACTTATATTAGAAAAATGCAGTATAAATCATAATTCCATATTTAGACTGGTAGGGGTGCATGGAACTTCGACCGCCGGTGAGCTTGTCACTGGACCCGCTGCAGTTTGCCTATCAGCCTGGCATCGGCGTGGAAGACGCTATTATCTACCTCCTCCACTCAGTGCCGTCACACCTGGAGAAGGCTGGGAGCACTGTGAGAATCATGTTCTTTGATTTCCGGCTGCCGTACGTGAGGGTGCAGAGCTGTTAGTCGGAGAGGCTTCTCTGCAGCATTGGAGCGCCGCAGGGGACTGTTCTGGCTCCATTCCTGTTCATCCTCTACACCTCGGAATTCAGACACGCCACTCCAAACTGCCACCTTCAGAAGTTCTCTGATGACTCTGCGATTGTTGGCCTCATTACAGAGGGGGCCGATCTGGAGTACAAGGGACTGACGAAGGACTTTGTGGACTGGTGCCAGCAGAATCAGCTCCAAATCAACCCCAAGAAAACTAAGGAGTTGGTTGTGGATTTCTGCAGGAAACTGTCCTCACCAGCACCGATGAACATCCAGGGTATGGACATAGAGAGGGTGACCCTCCTACAAGTACCTAGGTGTTCTTCTAAACAACAAACTGGACTGGTTTGCTAACACGGACACCCTGATTAGGAAAGGACAGAGCAGACTCTTCCTACTCAGGAAACTGAGGTCTTTTGGGGTCCAGGGGTCGCTCCTTAAGACTTTCTATAACTCGGTGGTGGCCTCGGCCATCCATTATGGCATTGTCTGCTGGTCAGGCAGCATCTCGGCCCGGGACAGAAAGAGACTGGAGCGACTGGTCAGGAAAGCCAGTTCTGTCCTGGGCTGCTCCCTCGACACTCTGGAGGAGGTGGGCAACAGGAGGATGCTAAAAGCTATGATGGACAATCCCCCCCACCTCCTCCAGCTCGCCCTGACAGCACTAGGTAGCTCCTTCAGCCAGAGACTGCTACACCCGCGCTGCAAGAAGGAGAGATACTGCCGCTCGTTCGTACCGACTGCTGTCAGGCTGCTGAAAAGAAAAAAAAAATTAAATGACATGAAAAAAAATTGTAAATAGCACTGCAATCTTATCCATATTTGTATTTATATTGCACTTAATTGAATGGTGTTTGTTTGTTTTTTTTTCTTCTTTCTACCCACAATCTTGCTGCTGTAGACTGTAGATTTCCCCAGTGTGGAACAAATAAAGGATATCTTCTCTTAATATTGTAAAGAATATTTTTGGGCTGACTTCCCCTTTAAGAATCAAAATCAGATTTATTGGACAAGTATGTAAAACACAAGGAATTTACCTTCCTAGTTCCAAACCGTCCAGAGAAACAAACAAAAACAATGACCAACAGAGAGTGTTTATCTTCGATATGAAAGGAAGACAACAGGGGGAACAACAGACTCCAACCATTCCCCTTAAGGCAGGGGTGTCCAAAGTCTGTCCTAAAGGGTCAAAAAAGGTCCTGTCTATTTTCCAGCTGTCTCGCCCAGCGCTGCCTCTCACTCTTTGTAAAGTTGTGTTTGCCATCGATCATACATTGTTCCCATGCCATTCGCAACTTTACTTTGAACGCCCGGTTGATGCCGATGTCCAGCGGTTGGAATTCTTTAGTCAAGCCTCCGGGAATAACGGCAAGCTCAGAGTTGATTTGCTTGACTTGGTTTTTCACTGCTGCTGTGAGATGGGCACACAGGCCAAAAGCATAACCGATGGCTTGAAGTTTGAAATGAGCTTCGTAGGCGTGTCTCTTTGTAGAATTTATTATCGGGGGTTCTTAGAAACCAAAACCGAAGTTGTTTTGCAACAATGCACATTGCCACACTCTATACAGGTGTTGGTACCTGCTTGCGGCGTCCCTTTAGCGTCCACTTACACGCCCACCCTTCACTCATTGGCGGATTTCTATCCCGCATGCCTTTCCTCTCTCATGTCTGCCTTCTCTCTCTCTCTCTCTCTCTCTCTCTCCATATATGTATATATACACGTCCACCCTTCCCTGATTGGCCGACTTCTTTCCCGCATGTCTGTCCACAGTCACTTCCGCCTTTTCTCTATATAAACAGCGTGTCGGCTGTCAGTCAGGTTTTGGAACTCAGCGCATACACAAGAAGACGCTCCGCATCATAAGGCGTCCTGTTTATTTTGGAGAAAATTTAAGACTTTTAATGGCGCCTTATAGTCGTGAAAATACTGCATTTCTGGATTGTAAGACGAATAAAGGTTTTCTGAATCCTCAATCAATTTTTCAAAGCCGGCCTGCATTTTGAGAAGAAGCTCCCAAAACCATATCCACTTTGCGATTGAGTTCGGTGAATGCATGACTTTGAGTATTGATCATCCGCCCCACTTAAGAAAAGTCCAGAATGACGGGAAGCTTATTCCCTTCCAATGAAGCTGCCCCATTGTATGAATTTTGCCATACATCGGAAAACTGCCAACTCCAAACAGCAGGATATGTTAGGGTTTGGATGTGACCCCAATAGCATGACAACAGGCAGGTATCGTGGAAGCCAACACTTGCTGTAGTTTATTTAAAAGTCTTCACAAAATCACTCAGGGAGAAGCATGAGGAGTCCACAAGGAAATGTCCGCACAAGGAACAAGAAGCTGCAGGAGACGGCAACAGAGTCCACTGGTGTGGTGACGGCACGAACTTGCACTGGGGAATGGTCTGTGAGTCAATTTTGTACCAGTCCAAACGAGCAGATAGGCAACACGTGGGTGATGATCTGATGAGTCTCAGGTGTGATGTGCAGAGCACCCTGGCTGAGGAGGCTGTCTGGCTGGCCCCTCCCTAACAGTACCCCCTCCCCTATGGGAGCCACCCAGCGAACTGCCAGGCCTGCCGGGATGGGCGCGATGAAACTCAGTGATCAGGGCATGGTCCATAATGAGCCGGGAAGAGACCCAGCTCCGATCCTCTATGCCGTAGCCCTCCCAGTCAACCAGATACTGGAAACCGCGCCCCCGGCCCCGGACATCTAGCAGGATCGCCACGGACCGTCCACTGGGGGTGCCCGTCCACAAACACGGAGGGAGGCGGGGCCGGGGTCTGAGGCAACAGGGGGTCGACAGACACAGGTTTAACCCAAGACACATGAAAAACAGGATGGATCTTGATAGAGTGGGGGAGCTTCAGACACACTGCTGCAGGACCGAGCACCTTCTGGATTATATAGGGTCCAACAAACCGGGGGTTGAGTTTCTTGTCACCCGACTGAAGAGGAAGATCCTTGGATTACAGCCACACCTTCTGCCCAGGTCGGTAAGCCGGTGCTGAACGACGACGACGGTTGGCACCACGACTGGCAGGTTCCGTCGCACGGAGCAGAGCGGATCGGGTGACCTCCCAGACGTGACGACAGCAATCTAGGTGGTTCTGCACTGATGGAACTGCCACTTCAGACTCCTGTGCAGAGAAGATGGGTGGCTGGTACCCCAGAGATACCTCGAAGGGGTGAGAAGCCGGTGGTGGAGCAGACCAGGGAGTTGATAGCATATTCAACCCAGGGAAGAAACCGGCTCCAGGAGGCAGACTTATTCGCGGCCACACAACCAAGGGCAGACGCCACGCTCTGGTTCATCCTCTCAGTCTGTCCGTTAGTCTGGGGATGATATCCTGAGGAGAGACTAACAGAAGCGCCAAACCCCTTGGAAAAAGGCCTGCCATACACGGGAGACGAATTGGGGTCCTCGATCCGAGACAACATCCTTGGGAAGACCATGCAGGCGGAACACATGGGCCATGAGGAGCTCCGCAGTCTCGGAGGCCGACGGTAGTTTAGGCAGGGCCACCAGGTGAACTCCCTTGCTGAAACAGTCCACCACCGTTAGGATCATAGTGTTACCTTCAGAAGGGGGAAGTCCAGACACAAAGTCCACTGCCACATGGGACCTGGGCCGACTGGGCCTAGGAAGTGGCTGCAGCAGGCCTGCAGGTGCCTGGTGGGAAGCCTTGCTGCGAGCGCAGACAGTGCCGGCCGTGACAAATCTCTTAACGTCTCTCCTCATGGTGGGCCACCAAAACCCCAGAGCCAGGAAGGTGTAGGTACGATGGACACCTGGGTGGCAAGCAAACCAGCTAGCATGGCCCCACTGGAGTACCCGAGAGCGAACAATGTTCGGAACATACAGACGGCGAGGAGGGGCGTCGCTTGGAGCAGGATGAGAGCGTAAAGCACGCTTGACAGCAGCCTCCAGGTGCATAGTTACCGTGCCTATCACCCTTGTCTCAGGGAGGATAGGGAGGGGTTCCTCTGTAGCAGGCTCCTGTGGGTGTTGTCAGGAAAGGGCGTCTGCCTTAGAGTTGCGAGAACCAGGACGAAAGGTAAGTGTAAAGTCGAACCGACTGAGGAAGTTGGCCCACCGCGCTTGTCGACCGTTGAAGCGCTTGGTAGCCTGGATAAATGTCAGGTTCTTATGGTCCGTCCAGATGGTAAATGGCTGCTCTGCTCCCTCCAGCCAGTGGCGCCACTCCCCCAAAGCAGCAAACACTGCCAGCAACTCACGGTCCCCAATGTCGTAGTTCACCTCAGCAGGAAGGAATCGGCGGGAGTAGAACGCACAGGGGTGAACCTTTTGGTCAGTCTCCGACCGTTGAGAGAGCACAGCCCCCACCCCGGTGTCGGAGGCATCCACTTCCACAATGAACTGTTTTTTGGGGTCAGGATGGAGAAGGACGAGGACACGACAAGGGTTTTATTTATAATTTTATCTGTGGTTTTATTGTTCTTGTTTTGGTTGTAAAGCAGTGGTCCCCAAACTACGGCCCGCGGGCCCCAAAACGCCCCAAAAATCCCCTAAATGATAATTTTTTTAACTTGAAATCTTATGACTTTTCCTAGACTGGCCCCAACTACAGAACAATTGAAATGTTTTTATTCACATTTCCATGGAAGCTGTACAAAAAAAAGTATAAAGGTGGTCTTCGGGTCAAAATGACCCATGACGCAAATAGGGTTGAAATCAAGGTCACAAAGTTATTTACACACCATAGAATGTTTCAGTGTTTTAGTTGTGTCTCAGTTCAATTAGTAGAACACGTGAACAAGACAGTAGCAGACATAAACAAGACAAGATAGGTGGCGTTCTCGTAGATGGCAGAACTCTTTTTTTGTGGATTCCAAGGGGCTATAAAGGTGCTACAGATGACAGGACTCCGAATTCTCTCTGTGCTGACGCCATGAGTGTGCATTATGACATTGAAGAGGCTCTAGAGCGGATTTTTTCTGCTGTCCATTTATTTCCTGTTTTTTCTGTGAAGAACTCAGAGAGGGTTATTTAGTTATTATTTATTTCATTAATAGTGTTATTATTTGTTTCCTGACTTTTTTTCTGTAGAGAACCTGGAAAGGGTTATTTGGTTATGTGTGGCTTTCTGGAAAACACTAAATTTTTTAAGCTCCCCTACGATCGTCACACTTTTTCTGTTACAAACTGACACCGGCCCCCCCATCAGAGACTGCCCCGAGTGCTCCGACCACCACAGGCACAACTGTCACCTTTACCTTCCAGGCTCTTGGTATTTCTCCAGTTTCTCGTGTTCCTTCTTTCTGATGTTTCCATCACTTGGGAGCGCTACATCCACTACAACGGCTTTCCTCTGCCCTTTATCTATGATCACGATATCTGGTTGGTTCGCCATTACCATCTTGTCAGTCTGGATCTGGAAGTCCCACAGGATCTTTGCTCTGTCATTCTCCACCACCTTCGGAGGTGTTTCCCATTTTGACCTTGGGGTTTCCAGTCCATACTCCGAACAGATGTTTCGGTAGACTATGCCAGACACCTGGTTATGGCGTTCCATGTAGGCTTTCCCTGCCAGCGTCTTACACCCTGCAGTTATGTGTTGGATTGTCTCAGGTGCCTCTTTGCACAACCTACACCTTGGGTCTTGTCTGGTGTGGTATATCTGGGACTCAATGGCTCTGGTGCTCAGGGCCTGCTACTGAGAAGCCAGGATGAGTGCCTCTGTGCTATCCTTCAGGCCAGCCCTCTCTATCCACTAATAGGACTTCTTGAGATCAGCCACTTCAGTTATGGTCCGGTGGTACATCCCGTGTAGGGGCTTGTCCTCCCATGATGGTCCCTCTTCCAGCGGCTCATCCTCTGTTCCCCATTGTCTGAGACATTCTCTGAGTACGTCATCCGTTGGAGCCTTCTCCTTGATGTATTCATGGAGCTTGGATGTTTCATCCTGGACAGTGGCTCTCACACTCACTAGTCCCCGCCTCCTTCCTTTCGGCTTGCGTACAGTCTCAGGGTGCTGGATTTGGGATGGAACCCTCCATGCATGGTTAGGAGCTTTCGGGTCTTAACGTCCGTGGTCTGAATCTCTTCCTTTGGCCACCTTATTATTCCTGCAGGGTATCTGATCACTGGCAGGGCATAGCTGTTTATTGCCCGGGTCTCATTCTTGCCACTGAGCTGGCTTCTTAGGACTTGCCTCACTCGCTGGAGGTATTTGGCCATAGCCGCTTTCCTTGTTGCCAGTTCGAGGTTGCCATTGGCTTGTGGTATACCAAGGTACTTGTAGCTGTCCTCAATGTCTGCTATTGTTCCTTCGGGGAGTGAGACCCCTTCAGTGCGGACTACCTTTCCAGTCTTAGTCACCATCCGACTACATTTCTCAAGCCCGAATGACATCCCGATGTCGCTGCTGTAGATCCTTGGTCGTGTGGATCAGGGAATCTATGTGCCTTTCGCTCTTAGCATACAGCTTTATGTCATCCATGTAGTGGAGGTGACTGATTGCAGCTCAATTTCTGAGGTGGTATCCATAGCCTGTCTTGGTGATTAATTGGCTTAGGGGGTTCAGTCCTAACATATCAACCCAGCTCAAAACCCACCTATTCAGACTTGCCTACCCGCCTTAAATCTTTTCTTTATTTATTATTTTATCTGTGTTTTACTATTGGTCTTGGCTGTAAAGTGTCCTTGAGTGTTGTGAAAGGCGCTTACAAATGTGATGTATTATTATTATTATTATATGTTATACAGTGCTGTTCAAAATAATAGCAGTGCAATGTGACTAACCAGAATATCCCTGGTTTTCAGTATATTTCTTATTGTTACATGCCAGACAAGTTACCAGTAGGTGCAGTAGATTCTCAGATAACAAACAAGAAACAGCATTCATAATAGGCATGCTCCGAAGGCTGTGCAATTGGGCAAATAGTTCAAAGCGGTGTGTTCAAAAAAATAGCAGTGTGGCAACCAATCTCTGAGTTCATCAATTTTGGGGAAGAAAAAAAACAAAAACAGGTGTGAATCAGGTGGTGCCTTTTTAAGGATGATGAAGCCAGCAAAGGTTGAACATGCATTTGAGGAAAATGGGGACTCATTTTCACACTGCTCCGAAGAACGGCGTTCTTTGATTAAAAAGTTGATTGGAGAGGGAAGAACCTATAAAGAGGTACAAAAAATTGTTAGCTGTTCAGCTAAAATGATCTCCAATTCCTTAAAATGAGGGGAAAAACCAGAGACACGTGGAAGAAAACAGAAAACAACTATTAAACCCTGGAGCCCCCACAGGGTCAAATTTGGCCCCTATAAATTATGCTACTCAAATGCTACCCTTAAATCCCAAAGGGTCAAATTTGGACCTAATCGTAAATTAGGATTAAAGCATTAAATATTTGAAAAAACATACAGTATATTTTGGTGTTCAGTGAACATATAGCAGACATTGAATGTATAATTCATCATTTTTCAAAGAAGAAAAGGGGACTTGGGTTCTCCAGGGTTAAAATGGACCGGAGAATAACCAGAATGGCAAAGGCTCAGCCAATGATCAGCTCCAGGATGATCAAACACAGTCTGCAGTTACCTGTAAGTGCTGTGACAATTAGAAGACGTCTGGGTGAAGCAAATTGATTTTCAAGAATTCCACGCAAAGTCCCTCTGTTACAAAAAAGGCATGTGCTGAGGAGATTACAATTCGCCAAAGAACACGTGAACTGGCCTAAAGAAAAACCAAGGAACATTTTGTGGACCGATGAAAGTAAAATGGTCCTTTTTGGGTCCAGGAGCCACAGACCGTGTGTGAGACGACCCCCAAACTCTGAATTCAAACCTCAGTACACATTGAAGACAGTGCAGCATGGTGGTGCAAGTATCATGTTTCTCCTACTCTGGTGTTGGGCCCATTTATCGCATACCAGGGATCATGGATAAGTTTGTGTATGTCAAGATACTTGAAGAGGTTATGTTGCCTTCTGCTGAAGAGGACATGCCCTTGAAATGGGTGTTTCAACAAGACAATGACCACAAACACACCAGTGGACGAGCAAAGTCTTGGTTCAAAAACCAATAAAATTAATGTTATGGAGTGGCCAGCCCAATACCCAGATCTCAATCCAAACGAGAACTTGTGGGGTGATATAAAAAATGCTGTTTGTGAAGCAAAACCAAGAAATGTAAATGAATTGTGGAATGTTGTTAAGCAATCATGGAGTGATATTGCTATGCCGCGGATAAACCGCGTTTGGGGGATCAAAAAAAACGTAGACAAAAACAAGGTCTCCGTAGGAAAAAAGACAATTTAATGTCTCAATCGGAACCGAAATAAGGCGAGAACATAAAGGGCTGGTCCACAATAAGGACCAGGAGGCAAATCCAAACGAGTAACAAAAAGCGCTTGCACAAAAGAGCAAGGAAGAAAAATAAAGACTGCAAAATACGAACGAAAAACAATGTAACACCAGTACACGCACAAAAGCCAGATAATCAAAACAAAATAGTACTTACTCAAAAATGGGTACCGAGAACTATAACGCGAAATCACGACGAGGTCAAAAGCCAATAAGTCAAAGAACAGCGAAAACAGCAATGCAATAGACAATACTCCCACAACAGGTGAATGGCGGAGGAGTCCTTAAATGTTGAGTCTAATGATTACAGATTGGCAGCAGGTGTGCCAGAAAGTCCGCTCATGCCACCTGCTGGCCAGACCGCAAAACCGAAACGTGACAGAAATAAAAACTGAAAGGTTGACTCTATGCCACACAGATGTGAAGCAGTTATAAAAAACTGTGGTCATGCAACTAAATATTAGGATTGCTGAAACATTTTTTTGGGAAATACAAAATAGTTTTGAGTTTGTACAGTCAACAGCAGACATGCTATTTTTTTGAACACACCCCTTTGAACTATTTGCCCAATTGCACAGCCTTTGGAGCGTGCCTATTATGAATGCTGGGTCTTGTTTGTTTTCTGAGAATCTACCGCGCCTACTGGTAACTTGTCTGGCATGTAACAAAAAAAATATACTGAAAACCAGGGATATTCTGGTTAGTCACATCGCACTGCTATTATTTTGAACAGCACTGTATATATAATTTGCCAACAAAGAAATAGCCGGCGTATTTTATTGAAGGGGTTTGACGGCAGGTACTTTCAGAGGTTGAGGAAAACTTGCCGGACTGAAGAGAGCAGTTAATTATTTGCTGCAATATGGTTTGAACAGATTTCACAATTGTTTTGAAAAAAAATCAGATGGTATTGAGTCACGTCAGTGACGTCAAGTCGGTGATGGTTTCAACTATTGAACCAAATCTGTTGACATTTTTTGATCCTCTGTAGCAAATTCTATCATGGTAATGACATTATTCATGGGTTATTTTTAGTGTTGTATCATTTTGTAATTTTGCTGGTTCACATTGATGTTTAACTTGATGAATTCTGCTTTTTCACAAAAGAAGCAGGCTAATTCATTACATTTACCTGTTGAGATGGGTTCTGGTGGTATTTTTGGGGGGGATTTGTAAGCTTGTCGACCACAGCAAATAGAGTGCATGTGTTGTTTCGGTTCTTAATAGTGATTTCAGAAAAGCATTGTTTAGCGTTTACAAACGCTTTGTTAAAATAAAAACAACATTGTCAGTACAGGTCAAATTAGGAGTTTAGTTTTTCTCTCCTCATGCTATTCTTTTCTGAACTTTGATTTTAAGTCAATATGTTGGTAGTGGACCTCAAAGGTGTTTTAGGTTGACAAGAAACGGTCTTGATTTCAATAGGAATACCAGCATCCAGGACATTTGAGCTTTTCCAGGTGAATTTATCCACAAGTTCATTAACAGACTGCGTGCATTCACAGTTAGAGCCACAGCCGTGATTTTCATAAACACAAATTGCTTGTGCTGTCGTTTACACATATATTTTTTAATAAACACACTGGTTGCCTGAGATCTGTCATGTAAAAAACACACAGAAATTATTTAGATGAAATGTCAACACCTTTAGAGGTAATGAGATCAACAAGGTGACCTTGAGAATGTGTTGAACTTTTTACATGTGGTGACAGACCAAAAGTACCATGATTATAGTATAGGACACAGCATTTCTTCAAATGCAAAAAGAGGTTGCCTCAGCAAACACGTCAGTTTCAAACTCTCTCTATACTCAGCGGTGAATGTAAAAATCTTTTTCTCAGTGCTGGCAAATCGGATGACTGTATACATGATTGGAAACGGATATCTCTAAAATCGGGGGATCCCAGACATCCAGCGGTCCTGATTCAGTTGATTCACGAAGCTTCGTTGAGGAAAGGCAATCTGACATTAGTCTGGATGGACCTGGCCAATGCCTTGGGATCATTTCCCCATGATCCAATAAGTACAGAGTTGAAGTACGACCACATTCCAGACCACATCACACAATAATCAGCACTTACTTAGGATGCATCAACAACTCTACTCTATCATTCTTTAGATTAGTTTTGAAAACCCCCCAAATAAATCCCCCACTTGCCCACAGGAATAAAGAAGTTCAGAAGTGTGTTATCAAACCAGTAGACCATCACATTAATCAGTACCGCAGAAGTAGCACTGAGATTCAAAAAAAGCTTCCGACCCCTGATTTAGATGACGTTCATGTTTGCTCGTAGCTTTAATAATCATTGCATTTCATCCCTACTGTAATTTGTGTCTGATTATAAGACATTTGGGAATGATCAAACTGATATCCAACAATGTGATGGGCAATCAATAATAGCCCTGTGTTGTCTCAGAATTCCTCAGGACAACAAGTGACTCGGAAAAAAGGGACCACATTGGAATGTTCAAGTCCACCACAAAAGACAATGTCTTTAAGTTTTTAAGAACAATTCAAATCTGATGACAAACCTGTTATGCTGCACGGGTCCTCAGCAAAAGTGAAAAAAAGACAACAAAGAGATGTCGTTCAACTGATAGTTGCGTTATTAAAAAGGGGTCAGTGCCCTTCTTTGGCTTTACATGATTTGGAGTAGTACAACTGGTTTTAAATCCCAAATGTCATTGATCAGAATGGAGAGTTCATTCCGAGCTTTGTTTCAAACTGGAGCTTCTGTCTCTTCTGGTAGCGAACTCGCACCCTGAAATTGAAAAAAAGACAAAGCAAAAAACCTTAGACATTCAGTGGCAATGATGGCCAATTTTTAAGCAACTCTGATTGAATGAAATTAACATTGCATTGCTCGTGGTTAATCTAAGTGGTTTAATGGGCCGCTTTCTCGTCATGCCTTCATTTTTGTGTCACATTTTGTCTCATGGCCCCCGATATTCTAACACATTAGTGGACTCAGTAACTAAATCCTATTCCAACAAAATGAGTGACGTGTGATGTTACTTTGTTACTGCCTAAACATCATATATTACACTGGAAACAACAAACACAAAAAGTCACTTTAAAAACGGAAATGCAAAAATTCTTGTTCAAATCAGATATGCAGCACTCGGATGACAGTGTGTACTTCTTACCTTATCTCATGTAGCTTCACCACCTCATTGACTACCACCACCAGGAGAAGAGACAGCGAGACAAGCAGCCACCCAACCAGAGGTATGTCACGGAGACCAAAATTCAGGAGGCTGTCCTGGTCATGCCACAACTGGTAATCCACAGTGGCTTGGACAATCTGACTTAGCAGACTAAAGGAGGGTGGCAATCAGTTACATCATGAAACCCAAAATGCAGGGTTGTTGACCATCTCATTTTTTAAATGATAATGTGTGTAAAATATTCCAAAAATCTACCAAACAAGTTGTGAAACAACACTTTCTTCCTTTTTACATACAAGAGAATGGCATGTTTTCTTCAATTTGTTGTTCATTTTAAAGGTCGAGTGTGAAGTAATTTCTGAAAATCCCAAATGAAATATTTCAACGTCACTTGGAATCAAACTAAATACATTAAATAAACCTGAAAAAAGTATTTCTATTTCATAAATTCGACAACATAATCGTTTTTCCGAAGTGAAATCCTGCCGAGCGATAAAATGATCAAATGTGACGCCATTTCAGAGATAATAATAGCTGGGCTCAATATGGAACGTGTACAAAGCCAGTTAGAAATCGATTTAGAAAGCGATGTTTGACATTCATCTGAGCGGATCTAGGTGTTTGGAGAGTTGGACGAAGAGGAGGTTGTTGTCAAGATGTATGCGCCAGATGCTCGGGATGCAGAAAATGTTGTGCCCGAACATCCGGATGTGGAGTGAAGACATAACCCATCGGGATTGGAAGTATGGTAGGCTATTGAGGCTGCGATTATTTATTAGCCTAGCATTATTGTTTGCAATTTGATCCTGTGCCGTGCTGTACATTGTGCATGATAAGATCGCCTACTTGGTCCAAGAACAGTATTCTGTATTCCCGCCAGCACTGGGAGCACACGTCATAGTGGGTTGGTGTCCTACATTATCATTGCTAAATTCTGTTGCGTTGTAGGCCACTCCACACATTATATCGGCAGCATTGTTAGTTGCAAACCATGCCAGAGGATTCCCTCTGTGCACTCATGTAGTTTGAATATTTGAATGTAGTTTGAACCCTTTGGACATCTAAAATGAAGATAGATTTACTTTTCCTTTTTATTCATGCAGCAGGCACCCATTGAACCACGTGACCCGTTCGAAGCTGCTGTATTTGTCAGAGCATCTACCATTTTGGATGTGTCCATCGTATTGGCTACCTAATTGCCTGTAATACTTGTAAAATTGAGTTAGAATGACAAAATACAATCAAAAGTAAAGGTTTGGTATGAATAATGAATTCTGACTTGATGACCCTGAGCATAATTAGTTTATTCAAATATAATAAAATTAAACATTTTTGGACTAAATTGGAGGTAGAATACTTTCAGTGTCCTTTTTAAAAACTATATTTTTATAAACTTCACAGAAGTATGCTTAAAACTCATTCAGTACCAGCCAATTCTAGACCAAGTCTGAAATGACGTTTAAAAACGTCTTTGGGAGTGAATGAGTTAAGTATACTTGACTTGTACTGAAAAGTGTACAGAGATCCTTGTATAGTTTCAAACTGAATGTGTTCCAATTCAGTACAATTTATTCAAGTATATTTAATGACTTAAACTTCATATATACTACTTTTTCGTCAGAGGATATACCTCAAAGGAGTAGATTATTGAGTCATCTTGGAAAATTGCTTCACTTTGTCACATCCAATATGGCTGCGTTGTCGATGTACTCAAGTTGCGTCAATGTAAATGTACAAGAAATGTTGTCTATGAAATACTTGTCAGCAGCTGTCGTACAGGGCGGCAATGAAGATTATGGGGAGGGGGTTTGAGTGGCAGTGCTGCACGAATAGAGTATGCTAGCATCTAATACATGTAGCAATATAAGTACTATGTGCCATGTATGAATAAATATTGCCACCCTCACACCCCCAATGCATTTCACGTGCGTCACTTATGTCTGCAGTCTGTTAACGTAATAATCAATGTGTGAGAAGCGTTCCAATTGCAGGAATGTAAAGGAAGTAAAGAAATTGACGTGCGATTTTACAAAGTAGATCAACATTTCATAACTGAGTGTCATTTTCACGAATGATGCAAAGAAGACTATGACTTACACCACAGGTACAGTGAGACACCACCAGAAATTGCTAAAAGGACTCTTTCGCCACAGAGACTGGGAACGGTGGACATAGCTGAGCGAGATGACCACTGAAAGGAGAGGGAGAAAAAGACCAAACGATTGCTGATGCCACTTCCAAACACGACTTTAAAAAACAAAGTCTTGGCCGAATAAATGTTTTACCTGATAAAACATAAGTCATAACAATAAATCAGGTACGGCAATAATAATGAGCAATATCATGATCTCATGAGGAGATCCTTGTGAAAGGATAATTATAGTTTGTCGAGTTTTCATTTTGCACCTGTGTGTGTAACTTACAACAAATTTTGCACCAATTGCTACACCTAGAAATATATATATATATATATATATATATATATATATATATATATATATATATATATATATATATATATATATATATATATATATATATATATATATATATATATATATATATCTGTGCGGAGTATGGACTGGAAACCCCAAGGTCAAAAAGGGAAACACCTCCGAAGGTGGTGGAGAATGACAGAGCGAAGATCCTGTGGGACTTCCAGGTCCAGACTGACAATATGGTAATGGCGAACCAACCAGATATCGTGATCATAGATAAAGGGCAGAGGAAAGCCGTTATAGTGGATGTAGCAGTCCCAAGTGATGGAAACATCAGGAAGAAGGAACATGAGAAACTCGAGAAATACCAAGGGCTCAGAGAGGAGCTGGAGAGAGCCTGGAAGGTAAAGGTGACAGTCGTGCATGTGGTGGTCGGAGCACTCGGGGCAGTGACCCCCAAACTAGATGAGTGGTTGCAACAGATCCCGGGAACAACATCGGACATCTCAGTCCAGAAATGTGCAGTGCTGGGAACAGCAAGGATACTGCGCAGAACCCTCAAGCTTCCTGGCCTCTGGTAGAGGACCCGAGCTGAATGAGGGACGGACACCACCCGAAGGGTGAGATGAGGATTTTTTTTTTATATATATAAAAAATAAATCCTCATCTCACCCACTTGTCCTTCATATCCTTGTCTTTCATATTTATTTATTGGCTCTGGAATTAATGTTGTTAATTTACCCCCTACATGGATAAACTTTATATATATCTATATATATTTAATATTCTCATTAATAAAATAAGATAATTTATTCTATTATTCTCTTATTTTATTACCCCGCATATTCTTAGCTTTTATGAAATATTCTGGCTAATTTATAAATTGGTTGTTTTTAGTGAAGCACAGTTTCAGCTATGCTGTGTGAGAGCAAAGATGAAGGGGAAGCTTAGAAGACTGACAAGGCTGATACCATAGACTGGTGAAAGAAAATACGTTGTGGGGAACTGCCGTCATAACAAAATGACGAATAATTAATTTGCTGAAATTCATTTGGCTTTGTTGGATTAATTCAAAGGATGATGAGTTCTAATAAGGTCAATTATTAAACCGGACAGATTAATTACTAGGCAAAAGAAACCCATCTGCTAGCGGGTATAAAAATCACAGACGATATAAAATAGTTTGACAGTTAATTGGTGAATGCAGCTCAATTTAACGTCTCTGTGTGTGCCCTGCGATTGGCTGGCAACCGGTTCAGGGTGTCCCCTGCCTACTGCCCGAAGACAGATTGGATAGGCTCCAGTACCCGTCACGACCCTTGTGAGGATAATGTCAATTGGAAAATGGATGGATGCAGTCAAGAGGTTTTGAACATGGCTGTATGCATGACTGGTTCGCAGCTCGACGTCGACCAATGACAGCACGAGTGGATTTATTTCATGAGCTGATTGGCTGTGCATCTTCACTGCCCCGCTCAGCACCTTCTCTTGTATCTCATCACATGGTTATTTCTCTGATCAGTGTCTCATCATGTGGTTGACTCTTTGATCATTGTTTGTCAGCTGTGGACTCTCTAATCAGTGTCTCGTCACACTGTTGTGAACAGGCTAGAGAGAGAGCATGTGTGAGAGCGAAAGCAAGTCAGCGCGAGCGAGCAAGTGAGAGAGAAAGAAAGGGGGTGATTGGGCTTATCTGAAAAAAGCAGCACTTTTCTCTTTGTCTCTTCCTCATCAATACAGATAAATTGTCTTATCATCTAAACATCGGCTGCACGGGGATAGCTGGCCAGCAGCTAGCTGTCAGAGCAGCGTAAAGTGAGAGTAACACATTGCATTGAGTGATGTTAAATGGTTAATCAAGCTTTGATGAGCAGTTAGGACGTGTGTTCACAATAGAGAGAAACAAGGGGAAAAAAGTAGGAACATGCATGACATTTGGAATTTGACTCCTTAGTATGACAAGTCATTGCCCAAAGTCATTGTAAGGAGGTTCTAACTTTGTTCATACATTCATACAAATATGAATGTATGAACGAATCACAGATTTGTACATCAAACATTAATACTTGATGACTTGGAACTGAAACAAAGTGTGATGTGATGTTAATGCTGTTGCCACACTGAAAGTGTGAGGACCAACCTTTATGTAAGACCAGAAACCCAGTCATGACTTTTTGTGTCAGCAGCAGGCCATTTGACAGATCACTGAACCAATGTGGAGCATGGTTTGAAGAGCTAAAGGAATCCAAACAACCAATGAATTTAATATATTTGCAATTGATACGAACGCACTGGCTAGTACATTTTATTTTGGTGTCAATTGATGCAGATATGATACCCTTTATAGTTGCATTTATGACAATGATTACCATGTCATTCAAAAACTTGTAATTACACAGTCTGAATTGAATGTCTGCTCAGGGTAGATGGACTTAGCATATTATTTTTATCATCACAGTCAAATGATTTACAGTATTTTTACACTTTTAAAGGAGTACTCAATCCATTGGCAATGTAAATATTGTTGCAATACACCATGGAGAACAAGAACAGTGACAAATTAACTGTCGGTTAATAATTGAATTTTTGACAACTCTTACCTGGCTATGAGTATATGCAGGCATTTTCCAGTGCCGTTGTCAAACGTGGTTAAGTTTGCACTTCTCAGACAGACCTCTTGGAGTGTGAATCCAAAGGCCAACAAATAGGCACACAACGTCACGCCAAATTTCAAAACAAAGCATCCAAGGAAGTAGTTTTGAGTCTAACACAAGGAAACAATAGGAAATGTTGAAATGCAAGGAAAAACGACTTAAAAGTATTTTTTTCCACCAGTGAAAACAGCTCACAGGTCAAGTATCTTAAACATGTTTGAGGGATGCACTTCTGAGAAACAATCCAAAAAAAATGTTTACAGCAAAAAATGGATGCATGGCTTGAGGAGCCAACGATGAGAAAAAAGGAGCGTCAGCGCAGTGCACCGATGCAGATGTTGAACTGGGCATCGCGAAATTGAAGTGGATTACGCGGGACAGGAGATGTGAGCCAATCTCTCTTTCGTCAATGGATTCTTCCTTTCATAGCTTTGCTGCTGTGAATTGGGAATGTTAGACTAAGACTAATAAATGGTTTCTCATCTTATCTTAAACTTTGCTTTGCTGCTTCCTGTTGCATTATGGCACCACTTTCTTATACACTTTGAGTCTTTCTTCTGATGGACCAGTCCAAGTAATTTTTTAATTACTCAACCAAATATTGGATCAGTATTGCTCAGCGAGCACCGTAGCTAACTGCTCAGCTGGTTACATTCCATTACAGCATTAATAAATTATTTTATATGTATTTTTATTCCTCAAAACATTACATACCACCACCTTCCTGAGCCTTATAATGGTGGAGGGTTTTTTTGCGTCCCAATGCTCCGAGGAGCCAAGTTGTCGAAGGCTTTTGACCGTGACAGGGTCAATCATGGTAAAAAGGTCCTAGGTGAAGGACCAGACAAAGCAGAGCCCTGGCTCAGTGACCCCAAATGGATGATTAAAAACATTGGTCCACGTTTTCCCATGTCCGAATACGAGTCATCGGGGACTCTTTCTGGAACCTGGGCTGGAGGTGGGGTGTGTGCTGGCAAGTGCCGAATGGCCCTGGAGCCCGCCCGAGCAGAGCCTGAAAAGGCAACGTGGGTCCCCCTTCCCATGAGCTCACCAAAAGTGGGAGGAGCCTAAGGGGTTGGGTGCCCTATGAGAGGGCCGGTGAAAAAAATGTGTTGACCTTGGCGATCTGATCCCGAGCAACATAAGTTAGCTCGAGGGACATGGAATAGTACCTCACTGGAAGCGAAGGAACTCCAGCTGATGTGTGAGGGAGAGAAATTCTGACTAGACAGTCTGGTTCATCTCCGGAACAGATTGGGGTTGGACTTTCTTCTCTAAGTTTAGACTCTCCAGCACCAATCAAAGGTTCCCTGTGCTCTTTACATTATATAACAACGACTGTATAGAAGTCCACCCTAATAATTACATCATCACATTTTCAGTGACACTGCCTTCCTGGGCTTGCTGCACAAAGATGACAGTTCAGCAGTTTACCATTCTGAGATCAGTACTTTTGTTCAGTAGTGTGACTATCTGACGCTTAATGTAAAGAACATTGAAGGTGATGGTGTTCAATTTTAAAGCTGTGGACGACTTGAGGGCGGTGTTCATCCACAATGAACCCATCATGCAGGTCCGTACTTAGAAGTACTTGGGAGTACATATTGATGATACACTCAGCTGCAAGGACTCATATTAAGTGCCTCTGCTCCAGACTGCAACATAGACTTTACTTTCTGCGCAAACAGTTTTTGGTTTGGGCAGAAAATCAATGCGTTCTATCAAACCACACTGGAGACTATTACTATTGCTAGTACTATAAACTACAAAATCACAACCTGGTACGGCCACCTATCTGTCCAGTTGAAGACACAGATTAATCGTCTGGTACAACATGCCATGAACAATCAACGTTCTCTCAAAACTACTGAAGAACAATCCATTATGAGACAGGCTCGAAAAGTACTGTCTGACTAAACTCACATTCTCAGCTTCTTCCTTCTGAAAGGAGATTTAGAGTTCCTCAGAGTGGGCTGAATCGTTATAAAGATTATTTTATTAATCCGTCTATTAAGATCATAAATGCAAATATGTAGGTAAGTGTGTAAATGGACTAAAACTATAGTTACCAGGGATTTTTTTTAAATGACCTTTGATTTATGTGCAATCAGTTTCTTGTGTGGTGTGTGTGGCCCCGGTGGTTATATTAAGCTGCTGATTGTAACCTGCAGAAGCAGTTGAGTGTCCATGGCAAATTTCCAATTGGGGACAATAAAGTACAGTGGTAGCTCTACTTATGAACGTTCGAATTCAAATTCAAAATTTTGTTACAAAATGTCTCAACAGGAAAATATTGCCTCTTGTTACGAAAGAAAGTTCAAAATACAAAAAATATAGTGTGGTCTGATACTCGCAGCTCCGTGTTTTCTGAATGCAACATACTTATAACTGCTTTGCCATTGGCTATGACCGAGGATCATGCTGGCATCTGATTGGCTAAGAGGGACTTCTACCGTATGTGTCTTTGTGTGTAGATAGACAGATATGTGTCTGTGCAGCATCCTCGTCATTCACTCCTCAGGCCACGAGGTGTTCCGATAGTTTGACGTCAATGTGAATCACCCAGAAAAAGTGTTCACCAGTCGGGCGAAGGACGCAGTTAAAAGTTAAATGACCATTGTTTTTATTCTTTATTCTTTATTTTTTGCATTATGCACAACTCTCATTTATTTTGTAATAATCTAACTGTAACATGTATTTGTTACATATTTTGATGCATTTTTATGCTGTATGAAACACTTATGTCAGATTTTTTTGGGGGGGGGTTGCGGGGGGTTGGAACGAATTAGGACATTTACATGGAAAAATGCGTCTCCACTTACAAAATTTTCTCATTAAGAAATTTCTTCCAGAACCAATTAATTTCGGAAGTAGAGGTACCACTGTACATTAAATGAAAATGAAATCAAATAATCCTTAAACACAGAAAATCAATTTCATTTCCTGCAGTAGGAGTGACACCACATATTTTCTGTTTGACTTGCAACAGCATTTACTAGCCAGCTGCACACACCGGAATTGGTAATTTGTGTTGAACCAACTCGGTTTAAAGTGGTCAGCATGAGACAAAAATCCCTAAAATGTTACAATTGCTCATCCCCCACTTTGAGAGCCTACCTTCTTTGGAATGGCATCAAGATTCTTGCCTGTGGCAACGGTCATGACTGAACTATCTCGAGGCTTTCCCAGAAGTGACAAGCTGTCAAAAGAAGATCAACTGATAATTCTGTTTTTTTTTTTTTTTTTTTTTAAATAGACATGTCAAAATAGTAATCTGAAGTCTTGTCAGGGGGTTCTACCTTAGCAGTGGGAAACTGAAGCATGAGAGCCAGAGGATGTCCGTGATGTTCATGGGAGGAGGGAGCTGAGCTAAACAGGCTAAAAACTGCAGAAAAAAACAACAGCTAATTTAAAGTGAACCCATATTTATTGTTTCGCAAAACAAAAGTATGTCAGGTCTCTCCGCTGACCTGTATGATTACCAGACTGAGCTGGCACTGCAGCAGAAAAAGGAAACACTTGCGAATGCCATATGTTGTATGCCGTGCCTGCAACAAATTCAAACCGAAGCCAAAACAGTCCAAATAAATGTAAAGCACTTGTCAAACCTTATTGTGTGTGCATGCGTGTGTGTGTGTGTGTGTGTGTGTGTGAGATGCACCTGTTCTATGAGCTTGGTCATGCTGACACTCTCTCCTTGGTGAAAGGCCACAGAGCAGCCAAGACTATTGAGTTGCCCCGACAGTCTCAGAGGAGACAGACCTTCAGAGCTCCTGTTGAATGCACTCCTGGTGAGACTGAAGGTTTCCCATGAACACTGGGATGGGTAAAGTGGATCCAGAGCAATACTATCAGAGGGAGAGCATACATTATACTGTTAACATGATAACAGTACTGTTTAACACATGTCAGAAAGTTGCATTGTTAAGATCAACCCTCCTATTATCCAAACTTCATATAGTCATGCCTGTTTTGACACAATATAAACACTCTCAATACTTATTTAATAGTTTTTAACTAATTTTTAGAGTTAAGATGTGCTGTTAAGTGGCATGCAAGGTATTTTCATGTCAGGGATGGGCAAGTTAAATGTGAGAGGGATCTAGAATTTTTCAGCAAGGATACCTGGGTGCCAAGGAGGACCATGGACCCAGTGATGACTTAAAAGCCATTTTAAATATAGACTAATACAGCTATGCTTACAAAATACATGCTGATAATACATTTTTCAATTCATGTATAAATGATCAACTGTCCGATCCCAACAGCAATGGGTCTGAGCAAAGGCAAAATAATAATATAAGCACATACCGTCCTTTTTTTTTTCCTGTGCAAAGGGCTCCCTTGCATAAAGTTACCATTCAAGGATGGCACAAAATTGCTGAACAAGAAACCAACATTACACTATTATGAGATACTTCGTTTGTTCTGCATATCATTCCAGATTCGCAAAAACAAAAAACAAAAAACAACAACAACAATTATTTGGCCCACTCACATTGCAATCAAGGCAATGTACGCGCAACTAAAAAACATATGCCATCTGGTGGTAATTGATTATATAATATACTGACTATATAAAAAAACACGGACAGTTCACCGCTGCATATGTGCAGTTTTCGGGAATTTTTTGTCCCAATTGCCCCATGTTTCTCATGGAAAAGGTATTTTGAATGTTTATCAGTGGACCACCAGTTGCCTATCCCTGTTTCGTGTATGCATGGACGTGAGGAAGTTGAAGGACAACTAAATCTTTCTCTCTCCCATGAACTTGGAAACACAATCATTTGTAGCATTTCGTGAAGCCAAACATCAACCCTTGTGTTCTCATACCTGAGGTCACTCTGCAGAAAAAGACGGCTGTTGCGGAAATTGGCAGCGCTTCCCAAACAGCATGTGACCTCCCGGTTCTCCTGCATGATCTTTATCATTTCGCACATAGCTGGAAAGAAATCAGAAACGTAATGGCAACCAGTCAATATTCATTGTTTTGTTGGAATTTATTTTGGGTGAACAATAACAGGACAAAATTTACACGACCCAATGTTTATGGAACAATAAATAATCATGTATTAGTATCTACAAAAAGTTTTATCTACTAATTGTTGGTTGGCTACATTATCGTAATCTACATGTGTTCACTATGATGATGAAACAACTTTTATCTTATAGTTCACCATCACGGTGAACAAGAATGTGAGCGTGTCACCAACGTTGTGCCTACAGGCGCCAGGCAGACCAAAAGCGCAGCACACAGGCCTGCTATTAAAAAAACAAAAACAAAACAATCAGCTACCATGTGCTGTGATTTTCTGGGAATGTTGCAGCCTAAAAACTTTTTTACCGATAATTTTATTTTGGAAATGTGGATCAAACAGCTAGCCATATGCATTAATCAGTGTTCGAGTAACTTACAATTTCTAAAATAAGCAATGTGCAATATGTGCCCAGCCCAACACATGAACGAGGACATATTTTAGACCTAGTTCTTGCTTATGGTCTACCGGTGTCAAACTTGGAAGTCTTTGAAAATGGGAATTCATATCACATGGCAGTTTTATTTGATGTCGTTTTATCGCGTGCTGCTGTTAAATTTGAGTGCAAGTGCCGGATTTTTAACCCTCTCACTGCTAGTCGGTTCTCTGATGCCTTTAATAACGTTGCGTACCTTCATCTAACACAGAGGAACTCATCTCTATATTGGATTTGGTGGCTCCTTTAAAAACTGTGCTGTCAAAACCTAAACCCAACCCTTGGTTGAACGACAGAACTAGCGCAGCTAAGCAGGGGTGTCGTAAAGCTGAACTGATGTAGAAAAAAGAAAAGTTGCTGGTCTCTTATCAAATCTCGGAAGACAGCCGGCGTAACTACCAGATTACAGTTAGAGGTCAAAAGGGAATATTTATCAAACCTAATAAAATGTGCTATTTAAAACTATTTATTCGGTACTCTTTTTTACAAATACCACATTCGACCCCTCTGTCCATGTTCAATGTTCAGCAGTGTTAAATTATTTTGAAGTTGTCTCCTTGACTTTTTATAGGATGTGGTTCGCCAGACTAAGCCTCTGGCTCCCCTTGTGTCTCTCTTCCTCCACATTTCTTAAAGGAGGTACTCCAGAGTATTGGTACATCGATCGTGGCCATTATCTTCTGGTATAGTTTCCCAACAGTTTAAACATGCTGTGGTCCAATCCTTGATCAAGAAACCTGGCCTTGATCAAGATGTGCTGTCAAATTTTAGGCCCATTTCCAAACTGCCTTTCATTTTAAAATTTCTGGAAAAAATGGTGCACATGCAGTTAAAATCGTTCTTGGATTTACGTAACATCTTGGAAGTCTTCCAGTCAGGTTTCACGATGATGTATAGGACAGAGTCAGCCCTGTTTCATGTTATTAATGACACCCTCCTGCCAAATGACACAGAAGACGATGTGTGTCTGGTTTTATTGGATTTAAGTGCAGCATTTGATACTGTGGATCACAGTATCCTGTTGACTCGTTCGCAGCACTTGGTGGGCATTGGCGGTTGTGCCCTTGAGTAGTTTAGGTTTGATTTAACTGACAGAACCTTTTGTGTTAGCCTTGGCTGCTCTGAGTCACGTACTGCCCAACTGTTGTGTGGTGTTCTCCAGGGCTGAATTCTGGGGCCTCCGCTGTTCTCACAGTATCTGCCCGTAATAGGTTCCATCTTAAGCAGCGGTCTTAAACTCAGGTCCTGGAGGTCCGCTGTCCTGCATGTTTTTGAAGTCTCCCTGGTGCAACACACCTGAGACTTGGAAAACATGCAGGACAGTGGCCCTCCAGGACCTGAGTTTGAGACCCCTGATCTTAAGGAAACATGAAATTTCCTTCCACGGCTATGCGGATGACTGTCAGATCAAAGTCCCACTGAGCAAAAAAGACACTTTCTCCATTGAGGCCACTTTTATCCTGCCTTGAGGAAATCAAGACCTAGATGGCACTAAATCTCTAGAATTTCAATGAAAAGAAGACAGAAGTGATTGTGTTTGGTCAAAGTGGCCATGTACATGTACCAAGAGACTTGGGCCATAAGGCTCCTGATCTTAAGCCAACAGTCTCAAACCTGGGTCTTAAACTGGACAGTGATTTAAATTGGACCGGAAAATTAGTGCCGTTGTTAAATTCAGCTTCTTCCATCTTAGGCAGCGGGCTAAAGTAAAACCTCTCCTTTCTCATGAGCACTTTGAAACAGTAATTCATGCCATTGTCACATCCTGGCTGGATTACTGTAATGAACTTTACTTTGGAGTCAACCAATTCTACATAAAGCGTCTCCAGTTGGTCCAGAATGATGCTGCTCACCTCTTGACTGGTGATCACATAACTCCAACAATGGCATCCCTTCACTGGCTCCCTATAAATTTTAGAGTTCTTTTTAAGATCCTTTTATTTGTTTTCAAATATTTAAATGGCCTTGCTCCACCTTACCTCTCCGAACTCCTTCACCCCAACACACCTGCCTGGTGCCTCAGGTCTGCGGACCAGAGATTATATGAGGTACCAAGAACTAAGCGGAGGCTCATCGGGGATCGAGCCTTTTCCGTTGCTGGTCCCTCACTTTGGAATGACCTCCCACTGAACATATGGCAAGCCCGCTTGCTGCCCATCTTTAAAACTCGTCGTTGAGTTGAGATGAGAACTGAGGCCAGCCAGGTCTGGAGTTCTTTGGGTGTTGTTTTCAGTTCTTTTGCAACCTCCTGGATGAGTTGTCATCAGACTCTTGGAGTAATTTTAGCTGGTCGACCACTCATAGGAATGGTGCCCAGTGATCCCAGTTTTATCCATTTGTGGATTATAATCCTGACAGTGGTTTGCTTCAGCCACAGAGTCTTGAAAATGTCTTTGTAACCTTTTCCAGATGGATAGAGTTCAATAACCTTTTTTTCTAATTTCTTTTTGAAATGTTTTGGATCATGGCATGATGCGTTTTTTTGAGATCATGTCGCCTACTTCACAGATTCTATTTATGTGATTTCTTGACTCAACAAATGTGGTGCTAGTGTGCTGTCTGTGAAATTGAACTGAGCTTTCCCAAAATTGTCATTGGTCAGTTACTTTGGAACTTAACCGTGGGGCCAATTACCTCTTTACATAGGGAAAGGTATTAATTTGTGTGTGTGTGTGTGTGTGTGTGTGTGTGTGTTGGATTCACCTGGCGCTTTAAGAGGGCGGGGCTGCCACTGACAGGCGACCGTTCGCGCTAAGTATAAAAAGCAGAATCGCATTATGTTGCGTTAGTGAATACACTCGCTTCTTCGTCGGCATGGCCCAATGGTAAGCTACGCTTGTACTTTTATTTAACAGAAATCTAAAGTTAGCTTTAGATTGATCATGACCGGTTGCTTTGTTTGTCTGCTTTGCATTATGTCCGTTGTGCTTTGTTTGTAATCAGTCAGTTACCGCTCGCAATCGGCAATGTAAACGGCGTGGGCTAAAGTGTTGTTAAAACAGTGGTGTCTTTATTTAACTCATTATGCATAGTTTTCATGTTTGTCTAGCTGTAATTTGGTTTTGAGCGAAGTACATCACGTTGCAGCTGGGCTTAATCATGCCGGCGCTCTACTTCCGGTTTGGACCGTTGGGAGTTGTAGCTCTTTTGTTCGTGTCGACTTGATATGTTTGTGATATATGGTTTCTTACGTTTAAAATGATACATAGTGAGATCACGGTTGATTAAAATATTTATTAAATGTATTGTTAAAATAAAATAATTAATGTAAATTCTATACTTATTTACACTGTAATGCTGAAAGAAAGACATATTCTGCATTTATGTGTGCTTATCAAGATATATTCTGCATTTGTGTGCTTTAGATTATTACCTGCTTCTGATACTGCTACTGCAACTGCTTTCATTTCATCTACATCTACTTTTGCTGCAAAATGTCCAAATAAATGTATTAAGACAGTACAGAAAGAGTGATCCTTCCATGCTGGCCGACGATCCCTTTTCAGAGGGCCGTGAAAAACGGAATTAACTGAACTGAACTGTGTGTGTGTGTGTGTGTGTGTGTGGGGGGGGGGGGGGGGGGGTTATAAATGAAATTGGTATTTAGAAACTGCATTTCCTTGGGTAGTCTCTGTGTGATATCAAAATTGGTTTAATGAACTGAAAGCTTTGTATGTGATAAATATGAATGGATTACAGAAATCATAAAGGGGACAAATATAAATTCACAGTACATAACGAAAAAAGAGAAACAGAAAAATGAGAACATAATGTACCTCGACTGAAGTACAGAAGTTCATGTTTGTTTTATTTTCCAGAGCTACCCAATCATTGGAAGATGACTCACTGTCAGGGGTGCAGTCAGTAAAGAGTGGCACCAATAGAGGCACGTTGTCTATGTTCTTCAAATGAGGTCGAACCTGGTGAATACCACGTGGAAGCTTTGCCTAAAGACAAGTCACGAATGAGAAACGGGACAGCAAAAATCCTTGTGTAATAACTATTAACAACTACCGTATTTTCCACAGTAAAAGGAGCGCCTAAAAGCCTTCCATTTTCTTATAAACTCACAGCGTGCGTTAAAATCCGATGCACCTTGTGTATGGTCATTACGGTCATAGGCCGACCCTAAAATGGCTTCTTGTTAGAGACATGCTTACAACGCAGAGTTCAAACTTAAGGCGATCGGGTTCGCAGTTGAAGACGGAAATAGAGCAGCGGCAAGAGAGTTCAACATTAACGAGTCAATGTTATAACTTGCTGTTGGTTAAGTGAACTGTGTCGCTATATAAATCAGGTTGTAGTGTAGTGTTCGGTTGGCATTTCCTTGAGCATATCTCTATCTAGTGGATGAATTGTACATTGCGTCTTAAAATGCAGTATGTCCAAAAGATGCAAAAAAAATTCCAAAATCGGCCATTCATTGAAGGTGTGCCTCATAATCCAGTTTGCCTTTTAGTGTGGAAGATAAGGTATTTCATAAAAATGGGTCAGATGGAATTCATTTCTCCATTTGATTGGATAAGCTGCAGAAACTAGTTATTCGTGACGGTTTGAAAATATATATTTTTGGTACTTGTTAATTGTGTTAATTAAAGATGATTGTTACCCGATTGCAATCTTCCAGAAAGCTGGGCACATCGCTGTCTGTGGGCTGGAAACTTGCCAGGTCCGGATGGACCTCCTCCTCTGCCAACAATGGACCTTCTGCTTCATCTGGAGAATCTGCTTTAATTTTTAATTTATGCATTATGTATTTTAAAGTGACACTCAGAAATACCCTTGAGGAAATCGACAAGATAAACACATTTTCCACATGAATAACAACTAAATTGGCACCTTGGTTCAAGTCTTCATGGAGGGAAACATGACAGGGGCTGGAGGGAGCCCCTTCACATGAACCATCACCATTCGAAGTCAGTGAGATATGACAGTTCCAACCAGTCTCCAATCCCATCTTCTCTGCAAAGACCTGCACACACCAAATTGCATGAAGAATCACACTGCGTGATTTTTTTTTTTTTGTTATTAAACGTTTTATTACTTTTTTTTTTTAAACAGAAAAAAAGGAAAACATGGTCACGTGTTTAAATACATAGAACATCTTCAGTTCCGGGCATCAAAATAGAACATACATCACATAAACATCCCAGTGAAACGGGTTACAACTCCTGCACTCCCACATATGCAATGTCCTGAACACTGTGCCATATGAGTACGAAAATACTGAAATAAAATAATAATAATAAACAAAAATAAACCAAATTGAGTGGAATGGGGCCAGTAGGGTAAGTTAACTATCTGTTCAAGCACTTCCTTAGGTTTCCGTAAACTTTATCCAGGTATCCCATAACGTCTCAAATTTCTCTCGCTCGCCTCGAACAATAAATGTCAGCTAATCCATTTCAAAAATTACCCCAACCACCTTAATCCACTCCTTTACTGTTGGGGGATCTTTTGTCAGCCATCTTCTTGTGATTGCTTTTTTGCTTGCTAACAACAAGATGTTGTAGGTGTATTTCTGGGCAAAGTTAATGGTGAAGTCAGGTTCCAGTCCCAAGTACAGGGCTTCAAAAGTCGGAGGGACCACTGTTCCCATAATCCTACCCATAGTCATCCTCATCTCTTCCCAGTCATTGGAGATGACCCTGATGGTTAAAAACAATTCCGGGAAAGAGGTAGCTGGTTTTCCCAGAAATATTAATATATCGTCCGCAAATAGGGCTAACTTGTGAGTATCCTGTCCAACGGATATCCCCTCGATCTCGTCTTTCTGCCTTATCCACTGACTTAGGGGCTCTATAAAATAGGGCAGCCCTGTCGGCATTCCCTTTCTAGACCAAAAAAGTCAGTCGATCCTCCATGTATCCTTACTTTTGCTATTGGCATATCGTATATATAGCCTACGTAGTTCTTATAAAATTGTCTTTAAATTTAAATCTCCGTCGTACTTTATATAGATATGACCAGTTGACACAGTCAAAGGGCTTTTCCGCATCCAAACCCAGCAAAACGGCTTCTAAATCATGTGCCTTTATGTGAGCAATTATGTATAAGGATCTTCTGACGTTATCCATAGTCTGTCTTTGCCTAATAAAGCCGGTCTGATCTAAGTGTACGATATCTGGAAGTACCAATTCCAGACGCCTTGCTAAAATTGATGTAAAAAGTTGGTTCAAGATACGAATTGGACAGAAATTTGTCTGTTTTGTCCTTCCCATCTTTTGGTATCAAAGCAATGTTTGCCTCTCTCCAAGAAGGGGGGATGGCTCCATTTGCCAGGACCCATTGGCATGTTCTCGGTAGTAGTGGAGATAAAATATCACTCTAAGTCTTGTACCACTCAGAGGGGAAGCCATCTGTGTCTGGGCATTTTTTCGGCTTTAGTCGGGAAATAGCCTTCTGTAATTCACTCAAAAACACTTCAGCCATGAGAACTTCATTTTGATCTCCTGAGACCAATGGGAGGTTGAGTGATTCCAAAATAGCATCAGGAGCCTTTGAGAATCGAGATCTTTATAATAGTGTATCTTTCAAAGCAACTTTGGATATCCTTGAAGTCATGTTTCATTTGTCTGGTACATTGGTCCTTAATTTTATGTACCACCCTCTCTGCTTGTTGTTTCCTTAATTTATATGCCAGGATTCTCGTTGCTTTACTGCCCAGGTCATAGTAATTCCGTTTTAAGAAAATAATTTTTTTCTGAATGTCTATATCATAGATATGTTTTATCTGATTTTTAAATGCCTTAATTTCTTGGACCACCTCCGACTGAGCATTTTATTTGTGTTGTCTCTCTAATTGCTGCAATGATTTTTTCTGTCTGGATTTCTTTTGCGAAGCCAATTTTGAAATAATTTTCCCTCTCAAAACTGCCTTGCCTGCATCCCACACCATAATTGGGGACATTGCTCCGTTATCATTTTCTGACAAAAATAGTGAGATTTCCTCTTTTATTTCCTCCCTCCTCTTTCCCTTAAGTGCATTTAAGTTAAGCCTCCATGCACAAGGACCTTTATTATATTTTACTTGCAAATCCAAATAAACTGGGCTATGATCCGATAGGTCCATTCTTCCAATTTTACATGTTTTTATTAGGCCGAGATCTTTACTGTACATGAAAAAGTAATAAATCCTTGAATAAGTATTATGTGGCGCTGAGTAAAAAGTGTAATCTCTCATAGTTGGGTTAAGCTCTCTCCATACACTTATCTTTCGCCATTTTGCCCAGAAATTTGCTTCTGGATTCTAGGATTTAGGATACCTTTCTATTCCCTTGTTCTGTACTCACAAATGATGAAATTACAATATAAATTCTGTAGGATACAACACCTGTTGACAACAAACATTCCAAGAGCTGTCAAGAAAGACCCTTAGACATGAAGTGAGCTTGAGTTCTTTTTACCTTGCTACGAAGTTCGTCCTCCATGGAAAAGTACACAAATCGAATGCATGCAGTTATCAGAGCATCAATGAGCCGGATAGTGTCCAGCCGGGCCTGGAACTGGGATGACACCATGCCCATGAAGATTTGTCCACTCAAGGCTTGCACGCCATCGTCACATTCCATTCCTTCACCTATCCCTTCTATTAAAAAAAGGGAAAATTGTATTACACAGGGTACATAATTATTCGGCATATACAGTGGTACCTCAACTTACGAATGTCTCTTCATATGAAATGTTCTAGTTACGAAATGTCTCAACAGGAGAATATTGCCTATTATTATGAAATAAATTTCATGATAAGAAAAGTAAGAATACAGTTGGCCTGCCGCTCACAGCTCCGAGTTTCCTGAATGAAACATACTTATAGCTGCTCTGCCATTACCGAGCATCATTCTGGCAACCCATTGGGTAAGAGGGACTTCTCCCGTATGTGTCTGTGTGTAGATAGAGAGATGCGTGTCCATGCAGGTGTTCCGATAGTTTTACGTAAATGTGAATCATCCAGGAAAAGTGTTCACCAGTCGCGCGATCGCTCACTATGCGATCCTTGGACCTTTGCCTTGGAGATTTGTCGAAGGATTGTTAAAAGCAAACATCGTTGGATCAGTTCCTTGCATAACGCCAGGCAAAAAAACACTTCCGAGAGAGAACATGGACTAAACAGGGCAAAAAACAGAAATGACCATAATTTAAATTCTTTATTCTCTGTTTTTTACATTACAATTCATTACAATTTATTGTGCAAAAATCTAATTGTAACATGTATTTGTTACATATTTTGATGCATATTTATGCTTTAGGAAACATTTATGTCTGAATTTGGGGGGAGCTCGCCACAAATTAGGGCATTTACATGGAAAAAGCATCTCGACTTACATTTTCGAGTTAAGAAATTTCTTCCAGAACCAATAAATTTTGTAAGTACAGGTACATCTGAAAATTCATTCAGTTGACTTGACCAATGTCAAAACAAGCAATCCACTAATTTGTTGTGTACAAGTAGTAATGCGATAAGATGATTAAACATTTTTGTGGTTTCACTGTCATAACAACTCTCTAAGGGAAGACATAACTCCAAAGTGGCCAGTAACAAAAATGAGTTTGACACTCCTGGACAGGCCTTCATGATGGAGACCACAAAATTTGTAAATTTCCACGAAACCCATTCAGGCCTGGCAAAATTTTCATTATTTTACTAGTCTATTGTGTAAGTCTTGGAAAATGCCTCATTAGTACCCCCTAAAAATAATTAACAAAGCAGCCACGTTTGTACTTTTGAACTAGATCTACGAAATTTTGCTGGTGCATATAACAGTCCAAGACTTACAAAAAGGTTTCTTGGAACCCTATGCTAAACCTAGCAGGAAGTCCGCCATTGACTTAAACATCCATTATTGCCATGACTGCAACCAAACTGCTGTAACTTGACCCACACAACACCTTCTTCACCAAGAAAACAACACTTCTTTTGAAGGCCGAAACATGCACAAAAGTCATAACATTTTGAAAACACATAAGGCCCAGCAACATCATCAATAAATTATTGGGTTAATTTGTGATATTTAAAATATAGCTCAACAATACACCACACAAATTTTTAGCGAAGCAGCTCTGGTTGTACGTGTCACTGAGATCGACAAGATTTTGGAGTTGAATTTTGGACTTTACAAGTTTTTCACGGTGAAAATAGCTCAGATTGAACGTTTCACCAAGATCGACAAAAAGTTAGAGGCATATGTAACAGCCCAAGACCGAAAGAAAAAACCCTCCAAACAAAATTCAACAAGCCTTTTTAAATTTATTTTAAACTTTTCCTCATTCTAGACCTTTTATAGAAATCATATTTTATCAAGCTACTTTTTCATTTTATGTTCTTGATTTTCGAAAAAAAAATCCAGTTTATATGTGCCAGTATCCCAACGTGCCAATACCACAACGTGGCCAGTGCTACAAGGGCCTTTCACAGCTGCTCGCAGCTCTAATTGTAGTCTTAGGTTTAGTTTAAAATTTATTGCGCTTCAGATTCAAATCAATGAATTTAAATGTAATTGTCCAATTCAGATTCATTTCTTTCAATATAATGATTTAATTAATAATTCAGTTATGTAATTCAAATCCGTTCTTTTTTTCCCCCAATGCAGTTATTCAAGTTCAGCGATTCAAATTCAAATGAATTTTTCAGATTCGGCTCCTGGTGACAAATATTTCAGGCCATATAGGTTTGTTTTACTACTGTACTTTTGTATTTTAAACTATTTGGATCTGATTACATACGGTTGAGTCAAGAGAAGGTTTATAGAGCTAAAACATATTTTCCGTCCACATACTTCACCACATAACCCGGATTCCTCATCCAAATAGAAAGGACAGATAGGTGGACCACATGCATTTTTTACAGCATGTTTATTGTTATAACAAATGGTCATTTTATTCGTGCACATTTGGTCTTAACTCCTACCTCTCAGTTGCTTTCTTATCTTTGTTCCCTTTCTTCTTCACCCCGGCACAAATATGGTGGAGAATCGTCATGAAGGTACGCATCGAGACACTATCCTTATTTCGAATACCCAAAGCAGTAACAACATATGTGGGAATTCATACAAACAGTCTATATTTTTTTTTCTCTGTCTCCTTTCTTCTTTGTACATACATTCTTGCTGCTGGAGGCTGTAAATTTCCCCAGTGTGGGACGAATAAAGGATATCTTATCTTATCTTAAAATGCCCGAAGTCCAAAGTTACCACTTTTCAGGATAGTCAAATTTACCACTTTATTTGTTGGTCAAATATGTGCTTTCAAAGTTGATCGAAGAGCTTGTAGTGTTTGCAGGTTGTTCGCTCCCCTTAATGTTACTTAATAAGTACTTATTGTGAACTGATCTTGCTACTTGTTAGTTTCGGTGCACTACTGCTGTTAATTGTTTTGTCTGACACTAATCTGAATTTCTTGTTCTTGAGTTAAAGGTGATCTTATAAATCCGCATAAAATTACATCTATTCCGGTGTTATTTCTTGCGAAATATATGTGTTGAGTGACCAACTGTAGCCTATATTTAGGGTTTGCAGTTTAACGGTTTTATCTGTAATGGTCATCTAATGCAATCAATACTTACTGTACTGTAATTAGATTTACAGAATTCATTTTAGAATTAAATGCGTGTATTGGTAATGTGGCCTACACCATTTGGATAGTTGACTGAAAATAAATAAATAAAAACATGTTCAGTAGTTGAAACCAACCAGAATTGCAGAAAATTTGACCCCGCATTTGAAGACATTTGTTGAAAGAAACCCAGCATTATAGTTGATTTGACCAAGCTTCTTGGGGACAACATGTAACATATACATGTACCGTGTCTTCCGGACTATAAGTTGCAGTTTTTTTTTCATAGTTTGGGGTGCGACTTATACTCTGGAGTGACTTATGTGTGAAATTATTAACACATGATTATGTCATTTCACATGTTATTTTCATATTAAACCACAAGAGGGCGCTCTCTGCACGTGTTGATAAATTGACGATGAGTCTGACGTAAGAGACGTAGAAGAGGAAGCATCTACGTCCCGAGTTGGGGGAGTTGTTTAAAAGTGACACAGGATGAAGATTTCATTGGATTTAGTGATTTGGAGTGAAACTGATAGCTTTGTAAACGTGTTAGCATGTTCTTTATGCTAGAGTTATCTGAATAACCCTTAATATGTTACGTCGTTACTGACATTGCCAGGCATGTAACATTAGTATACCGTACACTTATTCAGCCTGTTGTTCTCTATTTTATTTTTATTTTAAATTGCCTTTCAAGGTGACGTATGTTTTTGGTGTTGGATTTTATCAAATAAATTTCCCCCCCAAAATGCGACTTATATTCTAGTGCGACTTATGTGTTTTTTCCTTTTTAATTATAATTATGCATGTTTTGCCTAGTTGAAACAATCCAGCAATGTAACTGATTTACTCTTCATTTTAATCCCCTAAAAACCTCTTTATACTCCTGTGTACCCGTGGGCGACAAGGTCCGCATTAGAACACGTGACCGACGCATTGTGCTGCGTAGCATGTCTCAGACATGTCTGAAAAAAAACATCCAGTATGTAAAATTGGTCATATAGTTAAGACCATGAGAGTGACCGACACTCCCACTTCATGAGTTACTGGTAACTCATAATGTACTTTGCACCCCTGCTAGAACTCATCAGTTCCAACGCAACTTGCCCAACTGGTATTGGGGTGCTCAAGATACATACCGTCTGAGCTCCAACTGTTCCTGCTGGAAGGATGCTTGTTAGGGGTGGATGAGGACAGCTCCAGGCCTGAAAATAGACAGGGACCAGATGCCAACTCCACACACTTGCCATTCAACTGGCTCGACAATGAACCTTGCATGGGTTTATATGCAAAGGCTGAGCAGTAACCAGACAGACAGGCACGCTGGTAGAAGTCCAGAATCTTTTTTCTAGAAAGCAGAAATGGGACAAGATCGGATGGATAAATCAGGATTTAATGCTCTAAATTCATCTACCTGTATTTTACGTGCCTCCAAGTAATATTGGTTGGCTTAAAAATATACAACCACAGCTATTTAGTTTTTAGGAAATTGTTCTCAAAAGAATAAGTACAGGGGTAGGGAAGTACGGGTCCTCGAGAGCCATATCCTGCATGTTTTAGATCACTACTGACTCCGGTCCACCTGATTCAAACGATCAGTTCTGTAGAAGCCTGATCAATTGAATCAGGTGTGTTGGAGCCCCTCTTTTTAAAAAGGGGGACCGGAGGGTGTGTTCCAACTACAGAGGGATCACACTCCTATTCAGGGGTGCTGAAGAGGAGGGTCCGTCAGGAAGTCGAGCCTCAGATTGAGGAGGAGCAGTGTGGTTTTCGTCCCGGCCGTGGAACAGTGGACCAGCTCTACACCCTTAGCAGGAGTCCTCGAGGGTATGTGGGAATTCGCCTAACCAGTCTACATGTGTTTTGTGGACTTGGAGAAGGCGTTTGACCGTGTCCCTCGGGGAGTTCTGTGGGGGGTACTTTGAGGGTATGGGGTACCGAACCCCCTGATACGGGCTGTTCGGTCACTATACCACCGATGTCAGAGTTTGGTTCGCATTGCCGGCAGTAAGTCGGAATCGTTTCCAGTGGCGGTAGGACTCCGCCAAGTCTGCCCTTTGTCACCTTTATGGAAAGAATTTCTAGGAGCAGCCGAAGCGATGAGGGGGTCCGTTTTGGGGGCCTCAGTATTGCATCCCTGCTTTTTGCAGATGATGTGGTGCTGTTGGCTCCTTCAAACAGGGCTCTCCAACTCTCACTGGAGCGTTTCGCAGCCGAGTGTGAAGCGGTCGGGATGAAGATCCACACCTCCAAATCTGAAACCATGGTCCTCAGTCTGAAAAGGGTGGAGTGCACCCTCCGGGTCGGGGGGGAGATCTTTCCCCAAGTGGAGGAGTTTAAGTATCTTGGGGTCTTGTTCACGAGTGAGGGCAGGAGGGAGCGAGAGATCAACAGGCGGATCGGTGAAGCGTCTGCTGTGATGCGGATATGGTATCAGTCTGTCGTGGTGAAGAAGGAGCTGAGCCAAAGGGCGAAGCTCTCAATTTACCGGTCGATCTACGTTCCAACCCTCATCTATGGTCACGAGCTATGGGTCGTGACCAAAAGAACAAGATCCCGGATAAAAGCGGCCGAAATGAGTTTTCTCCGCAGGGTGTCCGGGCTCTCCCTTAGAGATAAGGTGAGAAGCTCAGTCATCCGGGAGGGGCTCAGAGTCGAGCCGCTTCTCCTCCACATCGAGAGGAGCCAGATGAGGTGGCTTGGGCATCTGATCCGATGCCTCCTGAACGCCGCCCTGATGAGGTGTTCCGGGCATGTCCCACCGGGAGGAGTCCCCGAGGAAGACCCAGGACACTCTGGAGAGACTATGTCACCCAGCTTGACTGGGAACGACTCGGGATCCTCCGGGGAGAGCTGGAAGAAGTAGCTAGGGAGAGGGAAGTCTGGGCTTCCCTGCTAAAGCTGTTGCCCCCGCGACCCGGCCCCGGATAAGCGGTAGATGATGGATGGATGGATGGATGGATGGATGGATGGGTGTTGGAGTCATTAGTCTTCTAAAACTGGCAGGATATGGCTCTCGAGGTGCCATAGTTCCCCACCCTGGAATAAGCAGGATATTAAACTAAAATGAGTACCATGTATTGATCTTTCAAAATCACCTCACCTTAAAAAGACAAACACATAAGTCAAAAAAAGCAAAAAACAAACAAAAAAAACTACACAGCTTTCTCAGTGCGCTTTTTAATACTTATACAAAGAAAAAAATTCAACGTGTACCTGTCAGAACCTAAAAGAGGGTAAATATCAGCACCATCCCAAAAGTCAGTGCTGGCCTCCAAGATGAGATCAGCTGAGCCATGTGACAACATCTGGACACTCTCTGAAAACAAAGAGGATCGAACAACATCGGCATTTGCAAATATACATAGTCAGGCAAGTCTTCTTTTTACTGAAATCTGAACAATTTTGGTGCGCGATGATGAGCCCATTGGCGGTTGAGGAGAAAGTATTGCGACAATTAATAGCATATTTTGACCACAGGTATCACATGGCATGACAGTGCTACTGTTTTCTCCCCGCTACGCATGATCTCATGGGTGCACATACTATACAGCAGCGGACCCGAACCATTTTTCATGTCAGACATTTTCAGGGACCGGCCTTTAAGGCTGGACAAATAAAATAATATGATATGACCTGTGTGAAAACTGCGTCGACCTCACAGTGCAGAGGTTTTGGGTTCGATCCCAGCTCCGACCTTCCTGTGTGCAGTTTGCATGTTCTCCCCGTGCCTGCGTGGGTTTTCTCTGGGTAATCCGACTTCCCATTCCAAAAACATGCATAGCAGGCTGATTGAACACTTGAAATTGTCCTGAGGTGTGAGTGTGAGCGTGGATGGTTGTTCGTGTCTGTGTATCCTGCTATTAGCTGGTGTTAAGGAATTTATTCCTCACTGTGATTTTCTAGCTCCTCTCTGTTGTTGAATCTGTTTAAACACTTGAAAGAATTACTGTGATTACAATCACCTTTAGTGCCCCTTGACCCTCCCCACTTTTAGGACCCGTCCAGAGGACATGTTTAACATCAAAAGAGGAACCGTTATCTCAAGTATCTGTGTTGCAGCCATCACATCAAAGCTCAGACCGAAGACAATAGGGGGTGGTGGTGGTGGAGCCTTGTGGGGATATAGCGGATCAGAAAATGGTTAGATGGATGGATGGACCTCCGTGAAAACTGGTATTTTCAAAACATAATAATAGACACGAAACATGACACGAAGAATGTCCTAACTGGCCGCAACACGTCACGTGAGTTGCTACGCATTGGAGCAGCAACAGTAAAGTCAACATTTCTCTCGTGTGAAGCTTTCCCACATTTGAAAGTAAAGAACAGAGCGAAACATGGTGGCAGCGCGTGTGTAGAAATTGGCGACGTGAAGAGGGGGCTGGACGAAACGCTAGCTCGTTAGCACGGAAGCTAACCGCAGACGTTAGCACGGAAGCTAACTGCGAAAAGTCGCTACGCAGCTGGAACCCACGACCAGAGACCAACCAACAAAACGCCAGCGAGCGTGAGGGAGCCGTAAACCCACTTGCCACGTTAGAAACACCCAGCAGCAAGCCTACTGGACACGTCACAAACTAGCATACAACCGGGTAGCAACGAGACCCGACAAAATGCCACCCAAACAGAAGCAAGACACAAAGCAGGAAGATGATTCCCTGACCCTCACTCAAGTAAATGAATTACTCCAGCAACAAAAAGAACTTCTTACGGCGCTCTTGCAACAACAACAGGAAAATTTCAAAGGATTTGTCAAGATGATAATAGACTCAACAAACTCACGACTTGACACTTTTACCAGGGAAGTCCAAGAAATAAAAACCAGCATCAACTTTACCCAAAAAGAGGTAGACGACATTAAAAAAAATCTAATCTGTCAAACTGGCCATTCCAAAGACATGCAAACAGAATTCTACAAAGTATGTGACGGCATGCTTGTATTAACAGACAAGGTGGACTACTTGGAAGGACAGTCAAGAAGAAACAACTTAGTAATTGATGGAATTGAGGAAAAACCGGGAGAAACGTGGACTGAAACAGAGGAAAAAGTTAAAAAAATCCTTAAGGAGAAACTGCTGATACAGGGGCAAATTGAGGTGGAGAGAGCTCACCGCACAGGAAGACAAGAGCCTGGAAGACCTCGACCAAGGCCAGTTGTGGTGAAATTTCCAAGATACAAGGACAGATCAAGGATCCTACAAAAAGCAAAATACTTAAAAGGCTCCAACATCTACATCAACGAAGACTTTACAGATGCTGTACGACAAAAAAGAAAAGAGCTCCTCCCAAAATTAAAAGCTGCACGTGACAGAGGGGAAACTGCCTACTTAAGACATAACAAACTTAGTGTCCACCCCCGCACCAGTACTCCAACACAACAGGCTCGAGTTCAACACCATCAAGCAGCATACTGAGAAATTTTCACCACCCGACAATAAAAATTCTGACCCTACTGAAGCAGGAAATTCACATACCAAAAAACATGGACTTCAAATCCTTTGATGACCCTTCCAACCCTTTGATGACTTCCAACCCTACTGACCACAAGACGTTTGACACTGAGAACAACTTGGACCCGGACAATAACTTTTTCAAGACCGACCGACCGCGAGGGAGCCAGCGACGACCGACCGTGAGGGAGCCACTGATGACCGCGAGGAAGCCAGCGACGACTGCAGGGAAGCCAGCGACCGTGATGAAGCCGGGAGACAACCAGCCTGCGACCACCGTGAGGGAGCCAACGACGACCGCAAGGGAGCCAGAGACGACCGAGAGGAAACCAGCGACGACTGCAGGGGAGCCAGTGACCGCGAGGGAGCCGGGAGACAGCGAGCCTGAGGCAGCCGGGAGACAACAGCCAGCGCGCGTGAGAGAGCCGGGAGGCAGCCAGCCGGCGAGCATGAGGGAGTCGGCGACGACCGCAAGGGAGCCAGCGACCACGAGGGACCCAGTGATGACGGCGAGAGAGCGAGCGACGACAGCGAGGGAACCAACGACGGCCGTGAGGGAGCCAACGACGACCACGTGGGAGCGGGAAATTCACATCCCAAAAACATGAACTTCCAACCCTTTGAAGATATTGACTATAAGCCATTCGATCCCGAGAACAATTTGGACCCAGACAATAACTTCTTTAACAACAAACAAAGGTTAACAAACTCTGACTATTACCTGGATGAACAATTCAACACTAATATAAAATTGGAAAATGCACTTTCGGTAATACACTTAAACAGTAGAAGTCTCTATAAAAACTTCACAAAAATTAAAGAATACCTGACTAAATTCAATAAATTTAAAATAATTGCCCTATCAGAAACTTGGCTTGATGAAGATAAAACAACTGAAATGGAAATAGAAGGTTATGAAATGTTTGCAACTAATAGAGAAAACAAAAAAGGAGGGGGGGGTTGCAATATATGTAGACAAAGCACTTAAATGCAGTAAAATCGAGAGATTGACAAAAACAATAGAAAACCTAATGGAATGTCTAACCATTGAAATACACAATAAAAAGGCATCAAATATCATCATAAGCTGCATCTATAGGACACCAGGAACATGTATTGACACATCCAATAAAAAACTAACAGATATGCTCAGTTACTACAACGATAAGAAAACACGAATAATATGTGGTGACTTTAACATTGACTTATTAAACCCAAATAGACACAAAAAAAAACCAACTGACTTCATAAATACTATGTACAGCAATAGCTTTTTCCCAGTAATCCTGAAACCTAGCAGAATAACAGTTGACACGGCCACATTGAAAGATAACATATTTATAAATAAGATTGATTATAAAATGGAAAGTGGACTTCTCATTAATGACATAAGTGACCATCTACCTGTTTTTGCAGTTTTTCATAATTATTTCGATAGAAAAGCTAAATCAACAACTCGTATAACAGAAATAAGACTAAGGACCCAACGTTCCATCGATGCCTTTAAGCAAGACCTAGAAAAACAAAACTGGACCGAGGTCTACTCAAACGAAGACCCAAATACAGCGTTTGAAGTATTTCAGTCTACCATAATCTCCTTATATGATAAACATTTTCCATTAACTAAAGTCTCCAAAAAGTATTAAGACCCAAGTAAGCCATGGATAACGAAAGGCATAGAAAACGCATGTAAAAAGAAAAACAATTTATATAAATTGTTTTTAAAATTCAGAACTGAAGAAGCAGAAAAAAATATAAGACCTATAAAAATAAACTAGTAAATATTATAAGAACCAGTAAAAGAGATCATTATTTTTCACTATTAGAGCAGAATAAAGGTAACACACAAGAAATATGGAAAATACTTAACCAAGTAATCAGAAATGGTCCTAAAAAATTTGATTGTCCAGAGTATTTTATCAAAGGTAAAAATACTATTTTGGAAAAAACTGCAGAAATAGCAACTGAATTTAATGAGTATTTTGTCAACATCGGCAGTAACCTAGCAAAACAAATTCCTGATCCAACAAACCTGCTTGAAATAGATAGATACGTAGAAAAAAACCTCCTCCACGATGTTCCTTACTGCTGTAAAACAAGGAGAAGTATCAAATATTATAAAAACTTAAAAATAAAAAGTCAACTGATTGCTTTAATATTGATATGACAATATATGTCATCTTATATATAAATGATATCTGCAAGGTCTCAAAACTATTTAAATGTTTCCTATTTGCTGATGATACAACTTTCTACTGTTCTGGAATAAATCTGAAACAGCTCCTGATAACCGTAGAAAACAAATTAAAAAACTGGTTCGACAGAAATAAATTTTCACTTAATCTGAAAAAATCGAAGTTAATTGTTTTTGGCACAAGACCAATCAAACACCAAGCTAAAATTATGGTAAACTCAATTGAAATAGAAAGAGCGTATGAAACCAAGTTTCTCGGATTAGTAATAGACTCAAAACTATGTTGGAAACCACATATCGATAACGTAAAAAGAAAAATAGCCAAGACCGTAGGGATCCTCTACAAAACCAAGGAAGTGCTAAATAAGAGATCTTTGTACACATTATACACTTCATTATTATTACCATATATGACCTACTGTGTGGAAATATGGGGAAATGACTGCAAAACAAACACACTCCCTATTCTCAAACTACAAAAAAAGCAATTCGAATTATTAATAGATCAAAATATACGGAACCCACAAATCCACTATTTATCAAATTAAATACGATGAAATTTTATGACCTGGTTGACTTTAAAATCGCCCAATTAATGTACAAAGCACACAATAACCTGCTCTGCCAAAACATTCAGAAGTTTTTCGAAATTCGAGTAAGCAACTATGAATTAAGAGGTACCAACTTATTCAAAAAACTCAAAACAAGAACAAACATTAAGCAAAGAAGTGTATCTAGCAAAGGTGTAAATCTGTGGAATAATCTCGAAACGGACCTAAAAATGAGTAAATCGCTTGCTGAGTTCAAAAACAAATTCAAAAAAATAGTACAAACAACCTACATCAATCAGAGTAAAAATGATAAATTCTAAACATTAAATATAATGATAAATCAGAACTAAGTAGATAAATAAAGAAAGGTATTGAAATAACCATTATGAATACTAGAGAAAATTGACACAAGAGTGCCAGGGTGAGGATGTATATAATCCCGATACAAACCAAAAGTTGTAAAAATATCACGGTTAAGGGTAAAGTATGAGCCTTAAAAACACTCTCTGGTTGCTATAGTAATATTAAATGTGCCTTCAAAATGAGATACAACGCAGATACAAAGTGCATGAAAAATACGACTCACCATCGCCGCATATTATGCAGAGTGGGCTCAGTGTGTGGGAATCTCCCGTTGAGATAAATCCGTATTGTACGTCGGACTCCTGATACTGTCTATTAAATGTAGCCTTCTTTTTCTTGCAAGTCGTATCTCCTGGCTGTACCTTTTCCCCTTCCCAAAGAAACTTTCCAAAGACGTTTGGGTCGGGTGCAATGTGAGCTGGGCGGCAGCCAAAGGCGGGGACCCTGGCGGTCCGATCCTCGGCTGCAGAAGCTTGCTCTTGGGACATGGAATGTCACCTCTCTGGCAGGGAAGGAGCCCGAGCTGGTGTGTGAGGCAGAGAATTTCCGACTGGATATAGTCGGACTTGCCTCCACACACAGCCTGGGTTCTGGTACCAGTTCTCTCGAGAGGGGTTGGACTCTCTTCCACTCTGGAGTTGCTCATGGTGAGAGGCGCAGAGCAGGTGTGGGCATACTCATCGCCCCCCGGCTCAGTGCCTGTACATTGGAGTTCACACCGGTAGACGAGAGGGTTGCCTCCCTCCGCCTTCGGGTGGGTGGACGGGTCCTGACTGTTGTTTGTGCATATGCACCAAACAGCAGCTCAGCATACCCACCCTTTTTGGAGTCCCTGGAGGGTGTGCTGGAGAGTACTCCTGCTGGGGACTCCCTTGTTCTGCTGGGGGACTTCAATGCTCACGTGGGCAATGACAGTGAGACCTGGAGGGGCGTGATTGGGAGGAACGCCCCCCCCGATCAGAACCCGAGTGGTGTTTTGTTATTGGACTTCTGTGATCGTCACGGATTGTCCATAACGAACACCTTGTTCAAACATAAGAGTGTCCATATGTGCACTTGGCACCAGGACACCCTAGGCCGCAGTTCGATGATCGACTTTGTAGTTGTATCATCGGATTTGCGGCCGCATGTTCTGGACACTCGGGTGAAGAGAGGGGCGGAGCTGTCAACTGATCACCACCTGGTGGTGAGTAGGCTCCGATGGTGGGGGAAGATGCCGGTCCGTCCTGGCAGACCCAAACGTATTGTGAGGGTTTGTTGGGAGCGTCTGGCGGAATCCCCTGTCAGAAGGAGTTTCAACTCCCACCTTCGACAGAGCTTTTTCCATGTTCCGGGGGAGGCAGGGGACATTGAGCCCGAGTGGACCATGTTCCGTGCCTCTATTGTTGAGGCGGCCAATCTGAGTTGTGGCCGTAAGGTGGTTGGTGCCTGTCGTGGCGGCAACCCCCGTACTCGCTGGTGGACACCAGCAGTAAGGGATGCCGTCAAGCTGAAGAAGGAGTCCTATCGAGCCTTTATGGCCTGTGGGACCCCAGAGGCAGCTGACGGGTATCGATTGGCCAAGCGGGCCGCGGCTTCGGTGGTCGCCGAGGCAAAAACCCGAGCGTGGGAAGAGTTCGGTGAGGCCATGGAAGCCGACTTCCGGACGGCTTCCGAGGAAATTCTGGTCCACCATCCGACGTCTCAGGAGGGGGAAGCAGTGCACCACTAACACTGTGTACAGTGGGGATGGGGCGCTGCTGACTTCGACTCGGGACGTTGTGAACCGGTGGGCAGAGTACTTCGAAGACCTCCTCAACTCCACCAACACGCCTTCCTTGGAGGAAGCAGAGCCTTGGGACTCTGAGGTGGGCTCTCCTATCTCTGTGGTTGAAGTCACCGATGTGGTTAAAAAGCTCCTCGGGGGCAAGGCCCCGGGGGTGGATGAGATCCGCCCGGAGTTCCTCAGGGCTCTGGATGTTGTGGGGCTGTCCTGGTTGACACGCCTCTGCAACATCGCGTGGACAACAGGGAGAGTGCCTCTGGATTGGCAGACCGGGGTGGTAGTCCCTCTTTTTAAAAAGGGGGACCGGAGGGTGTGTTCCAACTACAGAGGGATCACACTCCTCAGCCTCCCTGGTAAGGTCTATTCAGGGGTGCTGGAGAGGAGGGTCCGTCAGGAAGTCGAGCCTCAGATTGAGGAGGAGCAGTGTGGTTTTCGTCCCGGCCGTGGAACAGTGGACCAGCTCTACACCCTTAGCAGGGTCCTTGAGGGTATGTGGGAATTCGCCCAACCAGTCTACATGTGTTTTGTGGACTTGGAGAAGGCGTTTGACCGTGTCCCTCGGGGAGTTCTGTGGGGGGTGCTTCGTGGGTATGGGGTACCGAACCCCCTGATACGGGCTGTTCGGTCACTATACCACCGATGTCAGAGTTTGGTTCGCATTGCCGGCAGTAAGTCGGAATCGTTTCCAGTGGAGGTAGGACTCCGCCAAGGCTGCCCTTTGTCGCTGATTCTGTTCATAACTTTTATGGACAGAATTTCTAGGCGCAGCCGAAGCGTTGAGGGGGTCCGTTTTGGGGGCCTCAGTATTGCATCCCTGCTTTTTGCAGATGATGTGGTGCTGTTGTCTCCTTCAAACGGGGCTCTCCAACTCTCACTGGAGCGTTTCGCAGCCGAGTGTGAAGCGGTTGGGATGAAAATCAGCACCTCCAAATCTGAAACCATGGTCCTCAGTCGGAAAAGGGTGGAGTGCCCCCTCCGGGTCGGGGAGGAGATCTTACCCCAAGTGGAGGAGTTCAAGTATCTTGGGGTCTTGTTCACGAGTGGGGGTAGGAGGGAGCGGGAGATCGACAGGCGAATCGGTGCAGCGTCTGCTGTGATGCGGACGTTGTATCGGTCTGTCGTGGTGAAGAAGGAGCTGAGCCAAAAGGCGAAGCTCTCAATTTACCGGTCGATCTACGTCCCAACCCTCACCTATGGTCACGAGCTATGGGTCGTGACCGAAAGAACGAGATCCCGGATACAAGCGGCTGAAATGAGTTTTCTCCGCAGGGTGTCCGGGCTCTCCCTTAGAGATAAGGTGAGAAGCTCAGTCATCCGGGAGAGGCTCAGAGTCGAGCCGCTTCTCCTCCACATCGAGAGGAGCCAGATGAGGTGGCTTGGGCATCTGATTCGGATGCCTCCTAAGCGCCTCCCCGGTGAGGTGTTCCGGTCATGTCCCACCGGGAGGAGACCCCGAGGAAGACCCAGGACACGCTGGAGAGACTATGTCACCCAGCTTGCCTGGGAACGACTCGGGATCCCCCGGGGAGAGCTGGAAGAAGTAGCTAGGGAGAGGGAAGTCTGGGCTTCCCTGCTAAAGCTGTTGCCCCCGCGACCCGGCCCCGGATAAGCGGTGGATGATGGATGGATGGATGGATGGTTTCTTTTTTACTAATTTTGCTCGCTCCTGGGTTTCATTTTAGCTGTAACCTATCACATAACCAAGAAGGGTGCCTTGACCCGCGTCATGAGTGACATACAGGCGGATGTAACAGAGAAGCCGCTAATTTTTCAAAATAAAACATCTTTCAGATTCCGAAATGTATGAAACGAAGGAATGTAAGTTCTTTCTTCTTTTTGTGCGGCCTGGTACCAAATGACCTGTTAATGGCCTGCGGCGCGCGGGTTGGGGACCTCTGCTGTACAGTATTCATAATCTGATTGAAAGCTGTCAAAAAGAAGCACTCACCTGAGGAAGAGTCTCGTACAAAAAGAGATATCAGGTGGGAGATAGGGGGCTGACGTTTGGTGATGTAATGCAAACGGCGCGAAGGCACATCTTTTGTAAGTTCGCTAGTCGGCAATTGGTAAAGAGCCAAGTGGCTCTCCTGTTCAAACATCTCCCTTGCACCAGGAGTGAAACCTGACACACACAAAACAGTGTACATATAGTATTATGCCAAAATTTGACATTTTTTGTTCAGATGTATGGATTTTCAAAGCAGATTCAAAGTTGGGGAGGGGGGGGGATTGTTTACCTATGAGCCTGGAAAGCTCACAGAGCCCCCAAGGAACACAAACGGGTTGCATACTGCCATGGCTCTCTTGCAGTGCCAAGTTAGACAAATGATCTGAGAAGCAGCAGAGCTGTTGAGTGACATTATTGTTGCAGAGGTTGAGCATGATGTTGAGGCCGAGCGGCTTCAGCGAAGGCAAGTGACACTGCCACGATAGGTCATCAAACTGAATGCTTGCTGGATTTTGCTGGTCTTGAGAAAGACTCAACATCTCCAGGTGGTAGTCACACACATAATCGTCTGCCTCAGTTTCTTGGCAATCCAAAAGAAATTCCTGGAGAAGGTGAAACAGAAGGCACATATACACTATGACCATGATGATGACTAATTAGGTGTTTGAGTGCCACAATATATTTTAGCTAACCATCTTGAATATATATAAAACAGTAGAGTTTTAGTTTTGATTTTAAAATTTCACCTGGGTTTGGTCCTCGGCTCCCTCTGTATGACGACTGAAGCTCACATTAGACCCAGAGTTGTGTTTGATCCGACTATTTACAGGTTGGCAGGAACGCTCGTACATTAGTGTGTCTGTTGAATGAGCCATATCATATGGCGTCTCTCTGGGCTCAGATATTTCCCCAATTTGGGTGGTGGGGTCCTCCGGTAAACAAAGGAGAGCATCCACCTCTTGGTTCTGTTCAGCAGTTAAACACAGGAATAAATTCAACCTTTTCAACAATCACAGGAAGTATCACGCCTACTTAATTTATCATTGTTTTTTTGGGGGGAAAAATGTTTATTATTAGGGCAGGAGGATAGAAACCACTGAATATTTTCTTCTCCCTATACACTTAACTTGCAGCTTATGTTCCAAACAACACTGCACAATTTCCCTGGAACTCATTACGCTGATACACTCACAGATCATATGACACAGCTAATGGCTAACAAAATGGAGGAATCGGATGAAACCATGTTGCGTGGAGTGATGGAAGGAAAATCTGATTCAGAACTACTAGATGCAAGCCTTGACAAAAATGTGGTTTTGTGGAAATTGTGAGAAGAGGAATTTGCATTCTACCTAAATGCTTCACCCATAGCCCGTCCAGCATATTTTTGAGGATGCTCAAGCACTCCTAAAGATATATAGCATTCCTGAAAAATCTTTGTGTGTGTATATATATATATTCTAAACTGCATGTTGTTTATAAGAAACTAGAAAGTTGTGAAAAACACACAAGTACATGATACAATACACCCCTTCTGCTTCAAAAAAATGGTTTGATCCACTTCACCCCTCCCACCTCTGCTTTAGACGTCCAAGTGCCAAGCACCCGCCATGCCAACACATTATCATCCTTACTAGGTTGCTTTCCGTTTGCTGCATTTACCATTTGAACAAGTTGCTAGGTAGGTTGCTAACTTTTTTTGTTTGTTTTTTTGTTTGTTTTCGAGCTAGGAACAACTACAGGTGTTGGAACAGCAGATCTACCACTTTTTAATGTGATGCCCTTTGCCACTTTTTGATTGGAATGAGATAAACATGCATATTTGATGTGCATGTGTTAATAATCGAGGCAATCGTGCTACCGTTGTCGAGAAAACTGAACTGTGTATGTGTGTGTGAGTGTGTATGTGTGTGTATGTGCGTGTATGTGCGTGTGTGCAAAGACAGATGCCTCATGAATAGCGTATTGGCCTGAATATAAGACGGTATTTTTTTGCATTGAAACAAGACTGAAAAAGTGGGGGTTGTCTTATATTCGGAGTCTAGACATTATACCCATTCATGACGCTAGACGGCGCCAGATATCATTGAAGCGAATGCTGAACTTGACTCCCCAGGCCAAAGTGAACCCCTGTCCCTAAGAATAAAAATAAAAATAGCGATAGCACGAAGGAGAAAAATAAAAAACAGTAAGAAAGAAAAGAGAAGAACATAATAGAAGAGATAACAGAAAATGGAGAAACGTAGCAACAATCTGGAGAAAAGTGTGTTCGAAGATCGGCCAGGTTAACCGGCAGCTGAGGAGAAGCTATGATGTAATTTACATTTCAAAAACTAGAAGCCATTCATTTATGAATGTGATTGCACTTCAGTTTACATAATTAAATGTTCAGATATTAAGATTTGAATGAGGCAAAACAACATGTTTTTTCTCTCAAATATATTATTATAATCATTTGTTTCAGATGTACTGTAATTATTTTCTGTATAAAAAATAATTTGGTGTTTAATTTTGGTGTTTTCAAACTTGAGGCTTGAAAAAGAGGGGGTCATCTTATAATCAGGGCCATCTTATATTTGGGCCTACACGGTATATGAATGCTTTTTTTGCAAAAAAATTGCCAAGTTAAGGTGAGAGTAGGCCTATAAGTTTAGTATAAATGTTCTGTCCTTGGGAGCATCTGGTGGAATCCCCTGTCAGAAGGAGTTTAAACTCCAACCTCTGGCAGAGCTTTTCTCACGTCCTGAGGGAGGCAGGGGACATTGAGTCCGAGTGGACCATGTTCCATGCTTCTATTGTTGATGCGGCCAACTTGAGTTGTGGCCGTAAGGTGGTTGGTGCCTGTCGTGGCGGCAACCCCCTTACGTGCTAGTGGACACCGGCAATAAGGCATGCTGTCAAGCTGAAGAAGGAGTCTTATCGGGCCTTTATGGCCTGTAGGAGCCCAGAGGCAGCTGATGGGTATCGACTGGCTAAGCGGAACGTAGTTTCAACGGTCGCCAAGGCAAAAACTCGGGTGTGGGAAGAGTTCGGTGAGGCACCGTCCGACGTCCCTCTCTCTGGAATGACCACTCACTGAACATTCGTCAAGCCCCCTCGGTGCCCATCTTTAAAACGCGCCTTTTCTTCAGCATGACTCAGATTTGATCTTAAGTTTTACTGTTTGGTGCTTCTACCATCTTTGTTGCTGATTTATTGCTTTACTGTTGAATGTTAGTTGCTCCATGTACAGCACTTTGTATGCAGCAATGGCTGTTTGAAAGTGCTCTATAAATACAGTTGAGTTGAGAGTTGAGTTGAGTCTCAGGAAAGGGAAGCAGTACACCATTAACACTGTGTACATTGGCAATGGGGCGCTCAACTCGGGACGTTGTGATTCGGGGGACAGAATACTTCGAAGACCTCCTCAACTCCACAAACAGTCCCTCCTGAGAGGAAGCAGAGTCTGGGGACTCGAGGTGGGCTCTACTATCTCTTGAGGTCACCAGTGCGGTTAAAAAGCTCCTCAGTGGCAAAGCCCCAGGTGTGGATCAGATCCGCCCGGAATTCCTCAAGGTTTTGTATGTTGTCGGGCTGTCTTGTTTGACACGCCTCTGCAAAATCGTGTTGTCATCGGGGAGAGTGCCTCTGGATTGCCAGACCGGGGTAGTGGTCCTTCTTTTTAAAAAGGGGGACCGGAGGGTATGTTCTGACTCCAGAGGTTTCCAATGCTTTGTAATGGTGTTCTTTTTTTGGGGTATTATTTTAATTTTTTTATCACCAACGTTTAAGATTACAAATTCCATCACATCAGTGAAACATGCCACAAAGTGCACTTGCTGTTTTGCCACATGAGGCTGAAAGCTTTTTAAACAATGCCTGCAAGTTTTAAGGCATACAGTTAGGCATACACTTCTGTACTGTCATACTGTATAAAGCCACTTGTTGATTCTCATGCATGCAGAAGACCTCTGCAGGTGCCTTATGAAAGCCCTTCGTAAAGGTAAACTGATATTCGTAAGGTACACTAACTTTACCTTCATGGTAAGGAAGCCATGTCAGATTAAAGTACCGGTAAGTAAAATTAACCCAATTGGTCTTTTGAAAAAGGTACGCGTGACAATGATGACGCAACAGTGCGTCTGAAATGCTCCTATACTTTCAACATGCCTTTTTTGACACATTCTCTTCCCGCTTGGTCAATCACACATGCCAAATAAACTTTTGAATGTATGGACAAAGTGAAGAAGAAAATGCAAAATGCCAGTCGAGCTCAGGTTAAAATGTTTTTCATTCATTTGCTGTGCGCAATTGAGCATGCACAAAGCCTTAGAGGTAGAACAATTGTTATGATGGATTATTCATAAAGATTGACATGCGCTTGTGTTTAGGGTAGGGGTCTGGGTTCAAAAACATGTTTTTGCCCTGGGGTTTATAACCATGATGTTCCACCTCTGGACGGTCGTGTTCATCTCTCGGTCATTCGGAAAGTACCTTATCCCTGTCTTCATCTGTCTCCACTTTGCAGTAGGAGTTCACTGACAGGCCATCCATTAGATCCTCCTGGCTGGTTTGAGGTGGCTCCACTCTTCCACTGAAGAACAGTACAGTCTCAGGGCTTGGATTCGGCCATGACAGTATTCCCTGTTTATCCACACAGCACAATACCTGCACACAGACATGTCAGCAAAAAAAAGTATGTGAACCGTTTGAAATTACTTTACCTTTATTTCTGCATGAAATGGTCAGAACGTGATCTTTAATTGTATTAAACGGGTGCTCAAATTCCAGTAAAATGATATCAAATACAGAGTGAGGGATGAAGCAAATCACAGGGCCCAAAATTAAGGACTATCAACATCAAGAGGCACTCAGGAGTCAATCTGGTGTCCGATGGTTGAGTTGTTACTTTGGCTACTAATTGCTAACTTGATTGACTGTTCAATAGTTGTAAACAAGTCAAGGAAGTCATGAGATACGCCAAATTCCTTGCTCCTCATTCTTGGCGAAGAATCAAAATTTTCACTTGAAACATTTCGCCTGCTCATGACTGCGGCAACTGCGTTGACTATACAGTGAAACCTCGGTTTTCGAACGTCTCTTTTCTCGACCAAATTTATTTTCGAACAAAAAATTCGAGTTTTTTATGCCTCGGATGACGACCGAATTTCCATCCATTCATCCATCCATTTTCTGAACCGCTTAATCCTCACTAGGGTCACGGGGGGTGCTGGAGCCTATCCCAGCCGTCTTCGGGCAGTAGGCGGGGGACACCCTGGATCAGTTGCCAGCCAATCGCAGGGCACACAGAGACGAACAACCATCCACGCTCACAATCACACCTAGGGACAATTTAGAGCGTCCAATTAGCCTCCCATGCATGTTTTTGGAATGTGGGAGGAAACCGGAGCACCCGGAGAAAACCCACGCAGGCCCGGGGAGAACATGCAAACTCCACACAGGGAGGCCGGAGCTGGAATCGAACTCGGTACCTCTGCACTGTGAAGCCGACGTGCTAACCACTGGACTACCGGGCCGACCGAATTTCAGTTCTAGAAAAAACTGAGCGCACTTGAATGCATCACTTGACTCCTCTCGCCTTCCTTACACGAGGAAGTGATGCTTCCTCGAGTAGACGAGGAAGTGACGCTTCCTCGTGTAGCGTGCCATTGTAAACAGACGTGTTCAATAAAGCTTTTTTTTTTATGAGTCGTTTCAGTTTTCGAACAAATCAGTTTTCGAACAGCCTTTGAGGTGGATGTCTGAAAGTACTTTTATGATGCCTGTCCTCCTTGATGCCTCTCACTTCGTGCACCGGTATGTTGAAATCTCAGTCCTTTCTCGTATCAGTGGTTGGACGTGATGTCTGTTTGACTTTTTATTCCTCTTCGGTCAAATGCAACAGACAAAAAATGTTTTCATTTTGCGTTCGCTTTCTGTGCAATGTGAAAGGCATGACAGGGCCATAATCCATAGCTGTTAATGTTAGTTCGACTGGTTCGCATGTGTGCCTCGCAGTGAAGAGGTGCAGGGTTCGATTTCAGGCTCCAAACTTCCTTTGTGGAGTTGGCATGTACTCAAATTGTCCTCAGGCGTGTTTGTGAGCATGAATGGTTGTTTGTTTACTGGGTTGGAAAGCTGACAGAGGACAGAGTCCCAGTGCAGTTGCACAAAAAGCTTGCCACTACACACACACACACACACACACACACACACACACACACACACACACACACACACACACACACACACACACACACAGTCTAACTGCACTACAACGTACCTGGAGGGAGATAAAAAAATCGCTAAGTCATAATGGTCGTCCTTTCTCCAGTTCAGGATGTGTCGGGCCCCAAAGCCATTTATGTTCATGTTTCAATATGTTGGCCTTGACCTCCGCCATGATTTCTTTGCCATTACGGATGACCGTCAAAATTAATTGATTTTGATAAATTAATTAATTAATTGATTTAATTGATTTTGCCAGTTAATAGTCTCGGCCAGAAGTTCAATAATGTGCGAGTTGATCAGTAGCGTTTTTAAGCAACGGAGGGGAATTCTGCATTGTACGTTTTGTATAAGCAATGACGCGGTGGCTGTTGTCACAAAGGCTTTTTCACTATTTTGTGGGAAAAATCTGGTCATTCTAAGGAAGTTCACATGATAAAGGTGTTCATTGTCAGCAAATTTGACAAATGGAAAATGAAATACGTGAGAGGGGCCAAAGGGGTCGGGTGCAATGTGAGCTGGGCGGCAGCCAAAGGCGGGGACCCTGGCGGTCCGATCCTCGGCTGCAGAAGCTAGCTCTTGGGACATGGAATGTCACCTCTCTGGCAGGGAAGGAGCCCGAGCTGGTGTGTGAGGCAGAGAATTTCCGACTGGATATAGTCGGACTTGCCTCCACACACAGCCTGGGTTCTGGTACCAGTTCTCTCGAGAGGGGTTGGACTCTCTTCCACTCTGGAGTTCCTCACGGTGAGAGGCGCAGAGCAGGTGTGGGCATACTCATTGCCCCCCGGCTCAGTGCCTGTACATTGGGGTTCACACCGGTAGACGAGAGGGTTGCCTCCCTCCGCCTTCGAGTGGGTGGACGGGTCCTGACTGTTGTTTGTGCATATGCACCAAACAGCAGCTCAGCATACCCACCCTTTTTGGAGTCCTTGGAGGGTGTGCTGGAGAGTACTCCGGCTGGGGACTCCCTTGTTCTGCTGGGGGACTTCAATGCTCACGTGGGCAATGACAGTGAGACCTGGAGGGGCGTGATTGGGAGGAACGGCCCCCCCGATCAGAACCCGAGTGGTGTTTTGTTATTGGACTTCTGTGCTCGTCACGGATTGTCCATAACGAACACCTTGTTCAAGCATAAGGGTGTCCATATGTACACTTGGCAACAGGACACCCTAGGCCGCAATTCGATGATCGACTTTGTAGTTGTAGCATCGGATTTGCGGCCTCATGTTCTGGACACTCGGGTGAAGAGAGGGGCGGAGCTGTCAACTGATCACCACTTGGTGGTGAGTAGGCTCCGATGGTGGGGGAAGATGCCGGTCCGTCCTGGCAGACCCAAACGTATAGTGAGGGTTTGTTGTGAGCGTCTGGCGGAATCCCCTGTCAGAAGGAGTTTCAACTCCCACCTCCGACAGAGCTTTTCCCATGTTCCGGGGGAGGCGGGGGACATTGAGCCCGAGTGGACCATGTTCCGTGCCTCTATTGTTGAGGCGGCCAATCTGAGTTGTGGCCGTAAGGTGGTTGGGGCCTGTTGTGGCGGCAACCCCCGTACTCGCTGGTGGACACCAGCAGTAAGGGATGCCGTCAAGCTGAAGAAGGAGTCCTATCGAGCCTTTATGGCCTGTGGGACCCCAGAGGCAGCTGACGGGTATCAGAGGCAGGACCGCGGCTTCGGTGGTCGCCGAGGCAAAAACCCGAGCGTGGGAAGATTTCGATGAGGCCATGGAAGCCGACTTCCGGACGGCTTCGAGGAAATTCTGGTCCACCATCCGACGTCTCAGGAGGGGGAAGCAGTGCACCACTAACACTGTGTACAGCGGGGATGGGGCGCTGCTGACTTCGACTCGGGACGTTGTGAACCGGTGGGCAGAGTACTTCGAAGACCTCCTCAACTCCACCAACACGCCTTCCTTGGAGGAAGCAGAGCCTGAGGACTCTGAGGTGGGCTCTCCTATCTCTGTGGTTGAAGTCACCGATGTGGTTAAAAAGCTCCTCTGTGGCAAGGCCCCAGGGGTGGATGAGATCCGCCCGGAGTTCCTCAAGGTTCTGGATGTTGTGGGGCTGTCCTGGTTGACACGCCTCTGCAACATCGCGTGGTCAACGGGGAGAGTGCCTCTGGATTGGCAGACCGGGGTGGTAGTCCCTATTTTTAAAAAGGGGGACCGGAGGGTGTGTTCCAACTACAGAGGGATCACACTCCTCAGCCTCCCTGGTAAGGTCTATTCAGGGGTGCTGGAGAGGAGGGTCCGTCAGGAAGTCGAGCCTCAGATTGAGGAGGAGCAGTGTGGTTTTCGTCCCGGCCGTGGAACAGTGGACCAGTTCTACACCCTTAGCAGGGTTCTCGAGTGTATGTGGGAACTCTTCCAACCAGTCTACATGTGTTTTGTGGACTTGGAGAAGGCGTTTGACCGTGTCCCTCTGGGAGTTCTGTGGAGGGTGCTTCGTGAGTATGGGGTACCGAACCCCCTGATACGGGCTGTTCGGTCACTATACCACCGATGTCAGAGTTTGGTTCGCATTGCCGGCAGTAAGTGGGAATCGTTTCCAGTGGGCGTAGGACTCCGCCAAGGCTGCCCTTTGTCGCCGATTCAGTTCATAACTGTCTGCTGTGATGTGGACGTTGTATCGGTCTGTCATGGTGAAGAAGGAGCTGAGCCAAAGGGTGAAGCTCTCAATTTACCGGTCGATCTACGTCCCAACCCTCACCTATGGTCACGAGTTGTGGGTCGTGACCGAAAGAACGAGATCCCGGATACAAGCGGCTGAAATGAGTTTTCTCCGCAGGGTGTCCGGGCTCATCCATGTCTTTGCACGGGGTTCCCTCTATGACATGTTATTTGCCTTGGCTCGAGTCTCTCAAACATTCCACGAAATCTGGTCATTAGAAGAAGCACTCAGACCCCTTTAATCGCTGCTCTATTTCCGTCTTCAACTGCGAACCCGATCGCCTTAAGTTTGAACTCTGCGTTGTAAGCATGTCTCTAACAAGGAGCCATTTTAGGGTCAACATATGACCGTAATGACCATACACAAGGCGCATCGGATTTTAAGGCGCGCTGTGAGCTTTTAAGAAAATGGAAGGCTTTTAGGCGCTCCTTTTACTGCGGAAAATACGGTAGTTGTTAATAGTTATTACATAATTATTTTTGCTGTCCCATTTCTCATTCGTCACTTGTCTTTAGGCAAAGCTTCCACGTGGCATTCTCCAGGTTCGACCTCATTTGAAGAACATAGACAACGTGCCTCTATTGGTGCCACTCTTTTCTGACTGCACCTCTGACAGTAAGTCATCTTCCAATGATTGGGTAGCTCTGGAAAATAAAACAAACATGAACTTCTGTACTTCAGTCGAGGTACATTATGTTCTCATTTTTCTGTTTCTCTTTTTTCGTTATGTACTGTACTGTGAATTTGTATTTGTCCCATTCATGATTTCTGTGATCCATTCATATTTATCACATACACAACTTTTAGTTCATCAAACCAATTTTGATATCACAGAGACTACCCAAGGAAATAAAAAAATGCAGTTCCTAAATACCAATTTCATTTATCCCCCCCCCCCCCCCCCCCACACACACACACACACACAAATCCAAAACTACCATTCCCTATGTCGGTAATTGCCCCCCACGGTTAAGTTCCAAAGTAACTGACCAATGACAATTTTGGGAAAGCTCAGTTCAATTTCACAGACAACACACTAGCACCACATTTGTTGAGTCAAGAAATCACATAAATAGAATCTGTGAAGTAGGCGACATGATCTCAAAAAAACGCATCATGCCATGATCCAAAACATTTCAAAAAGAAATTAGAAAAAAAGGTTATTGAACTCTATCCATCTGGAAAAGGTTACAAAGACATTTTCAAGACTCCGGGGCTGAAGCAAACCACTGTCAGGATTATAATCCACAAATGGATAAAACTGGGAACACTGGGCACCATTCCTATGAGTGGTCGACCAGCTAAAATTAATCCAAGAGTCTGACGACAACTCATCCAGGAGGTTGCAAAAGAACTGAAAACAACACCTAAAGAACTCCAGACCTGGCTGGCCTCAGTTCTCATCTCAACTCAACGACGAGTTTTAAAGATGGGCAGCAAGCGGGCTTGCCATATGTTCAGTGGGAGGTCATTCCAAAGTGAGGGACCAGCAACGGAAAAGGCTCGATCCCGGAAGAGCCTCCGCTTAGTTCTTGGTACCTATTATAATCTCTGGTCCGCAGACCTGAGGCACCAGGCGGGTGTGTAGGGGTGGAGGAGTTCGGAGAGGTAAGGTGGAGCAAGGCCATTTAAAGATTTGAAAACAAATAAAGGGATCTTAAAAAGTACTCTAAAATTTATAGGGAGCCAGTGAAGGGATGCCATAGTTGTAGTTATGTGGTCACCAGTCAAGAGGTGAGCAGCAGCATTCTGGACCACCTGGAGACGCTTTATGGAGAATTGGTTGACTCCAGAGTAAAGTTCATTTCAGTAATCCAGCCAAAATGTGACAATGGCATTAATTACTGTGCTCATGAGAAAGGAGAGGTTTTACTTTAGCCTGCTGCCTAAGATGGAAGAAGCTGGATTTAACAACGGCACAAATTTTCCAGTCCAATTTAAATCACTGTCCAGTTTAACACCCAGGTTTGAGACTGTTGGCTTAAGATCAGGAGCCATAGGACCCAAGTCTCTAGGATGCGATGTACACGGCCACTTTGACCAATCACAATAACTTCTTCTTCTATAATAATTTATAATAATCTAATAATAATAATCTATAATAATTTATTATTTTCATTGAAATTCTAGGGATTTAGTTCCATCTCTTAGGTCTTGAGATGGGATTCATCTCAAGGCAGGATGAAAGTGGCCTCAATGGAGAAAGTGTCTTTTTTGCTCAGTGGGACTTAGATCTGACAGTCATCCGCATAGCAGTGGAAGGAAATCTCATGTTTCCTTAAGATCAGGGGTCTCAAACTAAGGTCTGTTGCAACAGGGACACTTGGAAAACATGCAGGGCAGCGGCCCTCCAGGCCCTGAGTTTGACACCTATGACGTAGGGCAGGGGTGTCCAAACTTTTTGCCAAGGGGGCCAGATTTTATGTGGTAAAGTGTCGGGGGGCCGACCTTGACTGACATTCTTTACATTGAACAACAATATTGTTCAACAAATTTTAGTAAGCCAGTCTGTTTCACATTTCCATTTTTATTTTAATTTCAACAATCTTAAGAATTTCTTTTGGTTCATTTGAAACAGGTATATCACATGCAACTGCTTATTCACTTGACTTTTTCTTAAACAGAAGTCTCCTGAGTGCAAATTGATTGATTTGAAACATAAAATGTATCACCATGACTTTTCAATAGTCACAAAACCTTTGACTCGAACAACAGGGAAATGAACAAGCAATACACATATCCACAACTGCAAGGATCATTTGAAATATGACATATCAGTCAATATAAACACGGAGTGATGTCTTGTTAACTCGTGAGTGATGCCCTCTAGTGTCTAAATGCTATTACTCATTTAGTGAATGCTATTACTCATTTAGCCACTAGAGGGAAGCAGTACTCTATGAAACATCACTCACCAGTCTACGAGACCTCAGTCAATGCAACACGTTGTTCCATTGCGCCCAACCTGCGGGCCAGACGGCACTGATTTTATGACAGGGGCCGAGGGCCGGATGAAATTCGACCGCGGGCCGGATTTGGCCCCCGGGCCGGACTTTGGACATACCTGACGTAGGGTGTCCAACATTGCCCCCTTGCTGATAACAACCGTTTGCTAAATCATTTTTAAACTGGGAACGCTGTCTTCGCTTCATGCTCTAACATGACGTCTGATGAGCAATCAGACACATTGGTGAATTTTTTCAATACTGAAGGCTTTCTGTACTTGCTTATTAACAACGTTCTTGCCATCCAGTCTTTCCGTCGGGCACCCTTGCATAGCCGGTGACTTTCCACAAACCTTAAAGCGCCCCTTTGCAAACACGTGTTCTCTCTTGCTGGTTGAACTTTGTCATGAAATGTGCCTTATCACCTGGTTAATTCCTCATCCATTGACCTCCGTCTTCTTGTGGTTGACACTATCCGCCACTCCCTTTCTGCTGTCTGTCTGCGTGCTTCACTTCCTTGCCGTTGTCTACAGTCACGTCTATGTCAACAGCATCTAGTCATGATCTGTCTTCTTTGTGTCTCCGTGGATCACACTGTGCCAATGATTGCGGCTCCATGTAGCCAAAGCGGGGACCACAACATCAAATGGCCCTGACACACAAGGCGCCTGCCAAAGAGAGGCTGAAACATGACAGAAACTGGACCAACTGGGACTATTAACGTCGAACTGTTGCGCACACAAAAACACAGTGTTTGTCAGACTTCAATCCCAATGTTCAATAATCCGAAAACATCCAAATAAGTGACCCCATCCCACCCCCCTACCCCCAAATGTCCAAAGTGATTTGTGGGAGACCTGCTCTTAGCTGCTGCACGTATCAGGACCCGACTCAGCACAGGAACCTCCCCCCATAATGGCATAATTGTAAACAAGGGAGAAGGTGGGCAACCTATGTAACATGACCAACTAAATCCTTAATCTATGATTTCACAGCAAGCGTGTACAGGCACCATTCCAGTTCTCAATATATGTATAGAGCTAAATGCTGAGCCAAATGAGAAAAAACAATTTGGCATTGCTGGACCCAGGTTGACTAATTATTTTCTGTTAGAAGAAAACAATTCTTGGCCCCCCGCCCCACACCACCACTCTCTGCCACCACGATTATTATCATTTGTCTTTAAAATTGTTATAACTCAAGACTCGGACTCAAGGCTGTCTGAAATTGTTTTGCAGCCTGCTAAAAACAACATCTGCTACAGTGAAACTCCTCTAGAACGAAACCTACATGGGTGAAAATACCCCCTTATGTGAAAAAATCTTAATGCATTAACACAATTCCCATTCTCCTGCCCCCCATACGACGAACCCCCCCCCATTGAATTATACGAAATTATTTTCTCTGCTCCAACCTCGCAAAGACATTCACGACAACGAAGTCTTATCTAATAGCGACCTCTACTGCTTCATTCGAAAAAAGGCAACAGCAACCACCACAGTGGTTTACATAGTGAACAATGTTTATTTTGGTCACAGCTGCGAGTTTCTTGGACTCAACATACTCATAGCTGCTTTGCCCTTTGCTGACCGAGCATAATCCTGGCCTTCGATTGGCCAAGAGAGACCTCACTGTCTATGTGTGTAGATACTGAAGCCAGATCCGTATCATACGATTAGCTGTTCAGAGTAAATTGCTTTTGGCTCGACGGACATTCAAATAAACGAACGTTTCCTCAAATGCTTTACTGGTTATCATGCTAAAAACACCCACGGAAGGCTGTGTCGTCCTCGATGGCCATAGTTAGCTCTCGAAGCCTAAAAACCTTACGCTAACTGGAGCGCTAATGAGAGAGAAGCGCTCCAGTTAGCGTAAGGTTTTTAGCCTTCGAGAGCTAACTATGTCCTAAAAGTTCATTGCATGCCAGGAAGTATTTGTTATTGTTAGATTCAGACGACAATGGAAGTTGCATTGCTAAAATGGCTACAAAACGGACCTTTGGATGTCAAGCAGCGAAGACGAAGAAGAGCTCTGATGCTGGAAGACAGGGTAAAAGCGATCAAAATGAAAGACGGAGCAAGCAAAATAAGACATTATCCAAGAAATTGATGTAAGTGAAAGTGAATGCTAATCGTGAATTTCACAATTTCCTTCCCTTTTTTCTTTCTACACTGACAATATGAAGTGTCAAATAAGTGTGTGCTCATACTTGCATACTTGGAATAAAAATAGACTACACATACGTTTGAGTGTGCGTGTAGACATAAGTTTATGTAAGTGAGTGTTTGTGTGCTCACATCTGAGATCAAATTTGCTACGGTGAAAAACCCCTTCTTGTGAGAAATTTCTTGCTGCGATTTTGTTGTAGAGGAGTTTCACTGTATCTCGACCTTCCCCTGATGAAAGTACGCATGGAAGCTAGTGCCATACCATCACCCCCTCCTTCTCGGCCATAGACTGATAAGCCAGGACTGTCTCCATGAGAAGACCTTGACGTGGCACGTCAAGGTCTGCGGCCTGACACGCACAAACAACCAGACAATCACTCGCGCATACACTTGTATCACCACCTTCATTGTTCATGTCTTGTGCCCTGTTGTAACTGCCATACACTTGTGCAGGAGTTTTTTTGCCTCACTCAAATTATCCTCAAAATGAGAATAGTTCGAGCGTGTGTTTTTTTTCTCCCCCTTTCCCTCCCTTGTGGTTTCTTTCTGACTTTTTGTGATTGTAAAGTGTCCTTGGGTGTCTTGAAAGGCGCTTATAAATAAAATGTATTATTCTTATTATTATAAGTACATTACATTGTATCTTTATGAACATTAAAGAAAATAAAATTGAAATAAAGTTCAACTTGGAGCAAAGAATAACTTTATTAACATTGTTTTGTAGCGCTTTTGCTAAATTAAGGATCAAGTACTTTTGTTGGAACTGTATCAAGTACTTCTGAGAAAATTAAGGATCGAGCACTTTTGAAAGAATCGAGTACGCTGATCTTCGATGATGATCGGGGATTAGTTACTTTTGTAATAAAGTATCGAGTGCTTCTGCTAAATTAAGGATCGAGTACTTTTGTTTGGAATGATATCAAGTACTTTTGAAAAGAAAAGGATCGAGCACTTTTGAAAGAATCAAGTACACTGATCTACGATCGGGATCAGGTGCTTCTGTAAAAGAGTATCGAGTGCTTCTGCTAAATTAAGGATCAGGTATTTTTGTTTGAGTAAGTATCAAATACCTTTGAGAAAATAAAAGTTCGAACATATTACCAAAATGGAGGGAGAGTTTGTTAGGGAAAGTGAATGGTTCAATTTGCAACAAATACCAAACCATTCTGAATGTTATTGTCCCAGGTCTTAAGATTGCAAGGCAAAGTTTGAAGTCAATCAAATGAATCCCATCAGAATCCCACCCTGTAAATGGGCAAAAATGGGTTATTTGAAAATACATATTTGATTTCTGTTTGTTTGATCACATTACTGCAATTGGCTTTTTGGGCGCAATTCGGGGAGCAATATTGTGACTCCAAATTTCAGTTGGTGCAAAGTTTGGCAAGATTTAAGAGAAGAGTGTGTGTGAGGGTGTATAGAGGGTTATAGTATATACAGGTACATAGTGAAATAGTACTTACAGTGACAGACCCAAGCGTGTGTAAAAGGCTGGAGGTGTAGCAAAGAGTCTGAGACTCTCCCTTCAGTACACCAACGAGGTGTCTCCACACACAAAGCATCATGTCCTGCACACATGAACACACATGTAAATAACTGGTGTCATCTCAATGTAGGCGCAGGTCCTTATGAACAGCTTTAAAACGGAGCTTTTTGGATCAAATAATTTGAAATAGTGACATTAACAGATGTATCTACACACATAACTCAGCAAAGTTCCTGTGAACTGGGTTTTTCTTTTTTGTCACACTGCAGTGTTGGTTAACAAGCCAGCTAATAAAAAAATAAAAACATTCATTAAAAAAAAAAATCGTCATGTTTATAAAATGAGGCTACAAAATTTGAGACTTCTCCCAATTGTCGGATGCTATGGCTGTGTCCTCTGAATGTGCCAAAAAAGCATCCTGCGCACCCTTACCAGTCAAACAAATGTTTGTCTAATATTGAGTCACAGGCTGAAAAACATGTGCCCCTATGTTAAAGAGAGTTAACATTCCCTCGAATGTGGATCCACACCAAAATAGAGCAAAGTGATGACTGGAAAGTTTATTTCCTTGTCACTTGTCCATTTACAAGCTAGCGAGCTCGCTCGGTCTTTCGCCCATGGGCTGATAAATAGTTAACTTTCCTTGAAATGCCTCAGTTGTACAGACCCATGAATTGGATGACCCCGCTGGCGGTCTCACAGACCAATTCGTCACTGGCTTGATACGTGTGTGGATCCACACAACAGAGACATCCATCCATCCATTATTTATTTTATTATTTATTTTTATAATAAATAAGTAATAATAAATAAAATTAGTTATTTATTAACTTATTTATTTTATGATGGCGCCCCCTGAGTGGCTGCCTCTCCAGCAGTGCATATCCCTGTTTGAGTTTCTTTTCGTCCTTTTACTTTATTTATTTCTTCTTCCCATTTTGTTTTGCATGGTTTTGTACCCCAAACCTATGGGGGTGGGGGGCAGCTTCATTTCTGCTCATCTTCTTTATTTGCTTTAATCTTTTTACGTATCCTGTGAACGGAGATCCCGATAGCACACGCAACTCCATTGTTTACAGTAAGGACCAGCTGTTGGCATGGCGGGCTCACAGCGGGCTACTGGCCGCTGACAAACCGGATATCCCACGCGAGTTGAAGAGGAGGACACGAGGGTGTCGAGCCGGGAAGGACCGCCGCACAAGGAGGAGAAAGTACAGACATGTTTTCCCGTCCGTCATCATGGGGAATGTAAGATCGCTCCCTAACAAGATGGATGAGCTGGCGGCGCTAACGCGACATCAAATGGAGTACCGCGAGGCTAGCCTAATGCTACTCACGGAGTCGTGGCTAACAGCGATCACTCCGGACACACATGCCGAGTTGGAAGGCTTCCAACTCATACGTGCCGACAGGAATGAAGGGAGTGGAAAGAGAAAAGGTGGGGGACTGGCTGTTTTTGTGAATGATAATTGGTGCAATCGGGGGCATATTACGATCAAAGACAAACTCTGCAGCCGGGACATTGAGCTGCTAGCCATTAGCCCCAGGCCCCATTATCTCCCGAGGGAATTCTCACGCGTCATAGCTGTGACAGTGTACATCCCCCCGTCGGCTCATGGAGATGCAGCGTGTGATGCCCTGATGACTGTCGTGAGCAGGCTGCAAACACAGTCCCCCAACGCCCTGCCGATCATCTCTGGGGACTTCAACCATGTCTCTCTGTCGTCCTCCTTTTCAACCTTCACGCAATATGTAACCTGTGCCACTAGAGACAATAAAATTTTGGACTTGTTTTATGCCAATACCAAGGAGGCATACAAACCCCTCCCCCTGCCCCCTCTTGGAAGAGCAGACCACAACTTGGTATTTCTCGAGCCTGTGTACAAAACCCTGGTGCACAGGCAACCAACTGTGACCAGAATGGTCAGGAAATGGTCAACGGAAGCTGAGGATGCTCTGCGGGACTGCTTCAAGGCAACCAAATGGGAACTCTTCAGCAAGTTTCATGGGGACGACATTGATGCACTCACTGACACCATTACGGACTACATAAACTTCTGTGAGGAGAACACCGTACCCACCAGAACTGTGCGGTGTTTTTCCAAAAACAAACCATGGATTAATCCCGACATAAAGGCCCTCCTGGAGGAGAAGAAGAGAGCTTTTATGTCGAGAAACAGAGAGGAGCTGAAGGCTGTGCAGATTCAGCTGAGAAGAAAGATCAGGGAGTGGAAGAAGATATACAGGATGAAATTGGAGGACCAGTTACAGGCCAGCAATGTCACTGGTTTCTGGAGGGGCCTGAAAACCATCTCAGGCCATGACAGCCCAAAGACTTTGACTGAGAAGGACAAGGACTAGGCTGATGGACTGAACAGTTTTTTCAACCGTTTCGACCAGTCGTCTGTCCCTTCCCCCAACCACCAACTGCAACCACTCTCACACTGAGGACTTCTTCTCCTCCCCCTCCTCTTTCGACCAGCTCTCATCAACCCAGTCTGTCACCTGGTTCCTGCCTGTCCGTCACAACAGAGCAGGAGAGGAACCAACTGAGGAAGATGAATGTGAGGAAGGCAGCAGGTCCAGACAAGATCAGTTCCCGGCTCCTCAGGACCTGCTCTGACCAGCTGTGTGACATTGTCCAGCACATGTTCAACCTGAACCTGAAGCTGGGCAGAGCTCCACAGCTGTGGAAAACTTCGTGCCTGGTCCCAGTGCCCAGTGCCCACCCTAAGGAGCTGAACAGTTACAGACCGGTGGCGCTGACGTCTCACCTGATGAAGACGCTGGAGAGACATGTCCTCGCCCACCTTCGACCGCTGGTGAGCCCGGCACTGGACCCGCTGCAGTTTGCCTATCAGCCTGACATCGGCGTGGAAGACGCCATTATCTACCTCCTCCACTTAGTGCTGTAACACTTGGAAAAGGCTGGGAGGACTGTGAGAATCATGTTCTTTGATTTCTCCAGTGCCTTCAACACCATCCAGCCCAACTTACTGGGAGGCAAACTGCAGAACGCCGGTGTGGACGACCATCTCATAGCATGGATCATAGACTACCTCACAAATCGGCCGCGGTACATGAGGTTGCAGAGCTGTGAGTCGGACAGGCTTCTCTGCAGCACTGGAGCACCGCAGGGGACTGTACTGGCTCCATTCCTGTTCATCCTCTACACCTCGGACTTCAGACACACCACTCCAAACTGCCACCTTCAGAAGTTCTCAGATGACTCTGCGATTGTTGGCCTCATTACAGAGGGGGACGATCGGGAGTACAGGGGACTGATGAAAGACGTTGTGGACTGGTTCCAGCAAAACCTCCTCCAGATTAACCCGAGGAAAACTAAGGAGTTGGTTGTGGATTTCTGCAGGAAACAGTCCTCACCAGCACCGATGAACATCCAGGGTATGGACATAGAGAGGGTGACCTCCTACAAGTACCTAGGTGTTCTTCTGAACAACAAACTGGACGGGTCTACAAACACGGACACCCTGATTCGGAAAGGACAGAGCCGACTCTTCCTACTCAGGAAACTGAGGTCTTTTGGGGTTCAGGGGTCGCTCCATAAGACTTTCTATAACTCGGTGGTGGCCTCGGCCATCCATTATGGCATTGTCTGCTGGTCAGGCAGCATCTCAGCCCGGGACAGAAAGAGACTGGAGTGACTGGTCAGGAAGGCCAGTTCTGTCCTGGGATGCTCCCTTGACACTCTGGAGGAGGTGGGCAACAGAAGGATGCTAACTAAGCTAAAAGCTATGATGGACAGTACCTCCCACCCTCTCCAGCCTGCCCTGACAGCACTAGGTAGCTCCTTCAGCCAGAGACTGTTACACCCGCGCTGTATGAAGGAGAGCATAATGACGCTCGTTCCTACCGACTGCTGTCAGGCTGCTGAATAAAAATAACAACAATAATAATAATAATAATAATTAAATGATGTGATGTGTGTGATGTGAAAAACAATTGTAAATAGCACTGCGATTTATCCATTTTGTATTTATATTGCACTTAATTGAACGGTGTTTGTGTTTTCTTCTTTCTTCTTTCTACCCACATTCTTGCTGCTGGAGGCTGTAAACTTCCCCAGTGTGGGACAAATAAAGGATATCTTTATCGTAATCATATAAACAGTTTTATCAGTGTATCTGTAGCCCATATAACACAACACATCATGCTTCAACAAAGTGACACTTTTTAGCATAGCTTGCTGACTACATGCTGTAGAGTTAGAACTGGAATTGTACTCATAATTGGAACGAAGTTGCTTTGCATTAATGTAGGCTGCAAAATTCGGTGTGGGGGTGACTCAAAACCAGAAAGCCCAAGCGCGTACCATGTCCCAAAAATCTGGACAACTAAAATCGTAAATAACAGTTTAATGCCAAATCTCCAAAATTCTGGACTAAGTAGCAGTGACAAGACTTTTTGCTTACATAAAAAGAAAAAGAACTTGTTTGTGAAATGAATACCAAGATTATCCTCAGCTTTTTTTTAACAATTCACAGTACATGTCACTTAAAATTGAGAGGTTCGCCAATTACTGTGCACTGGTATTTCTAATAGCGTACAACTACAGTCTCCTCAACAACAGTAATGAACTGAGAGAGAAAACTATGAGCAAAATTGTATCATGTTTCAAGGTTCATTTAATTTGGGCACGACTAGACGTTTGGGTGCCTATCCAGCGCCCCCAAATGCCTGTGCGCAAAGGTGCCGGCAGTCTGGGCGGAGGACTTTTGAAGTCCACAACGCCTAACGCGCCCAGGCGACATTTGTCGTCTGCCAAGTCTGCAACTTGTTGATTCATTGTAGACCAGACAGAAAGTACCGGTGGTTTAAAGCTTAAGTCAAGTCAAGTCAACAGTATTTATAGAGCACTTTCAAACAGCCATCGCTGCATACAAAGTGCTGTACATGGAGCAATTTAACATGCACAATAAACAGTAAGACAAATCGGTAATAAAGGCAGTAGAAAGTACCAAACAGTAAAATCAATAACAAATCTAAGTCATGCTGAGTCGAATGCCAAAGAATACAAGTGAGTTTTGAGGAGGGCTTTGAAGATGGGCAGCGAGGAGGCTTGCCGAATATTCAGTGGGAGGTCATTCCAGAGAGCGAGGAGGCTTGCCGAATATTCAGTGGGAGGTCATTCCAGAGAGAGGGACCAGCAACAGAAAAGGCTCGATCCCCTCTGAGCCCGAGTTTAGTTCTTGGTACTTCTAATAATGTCTGGTCCACAGGCAGGTGTGTAGGGGCGGATGAGCTCAGAGAGGTAAGGTGGCGCGAGATTCAGAGATTTGAAAACAAATAAGAGGATCTTGAAAATAACTCTAAAATGTATGGGGAGCCAGTGAAGGGATGCCAGAGGAGGAGTTATGTGCTCCCTCTTACGAGTACCAGTCAAGAGCCGAGCAGCGGCATTCTGGACCAGCTGAAGGCGCTTAATGTAGACGCCAAAGTAAAGGGCATTGCAGTAACATGTAAAATGTGACAAAGGCATGCATTACTGTCTCAAATTACTGTCTTAAATCAAGGTAACCAATCACTACCAAGGGGCCGGACCGGGGGTGCGGTAAATATCAGGGGCTGTATTTTGCAAATGTAACAATAAAAGTTCAAACTGGCGGACAAGGAACTCTGAGAGTGATTACCGGGGCAACAACCGTCATTCGCCCTCAGAGATCCCTCCTGCCGTTAATGAATACATTTTTCCCTGTGTGCCGAGTCATTTCTTTAACTTTGTCCGAGAAAAATTCTGACATGAACACAGTATGTGGCCGGTCTAAGATCTGGTTTAATAATAATACATTTTAAAAAATTATATTATCGGCATTTTAAACAAGTTTCAGTTCATACAGTGCATTTTGTATGACCAAAAATGTATTTTGGATATATTTAACCACCTGTGCAAGAGATGTAGCATGGCAGCACACAGTGGTGCAATCCAAATAAAGCTGAAGTCCTGCCTTTGCCACATTTTGATGACGATTGTTCAGTGATAAGTGGTAAATAAAAGTGGCCCTAACACTGAATGCAGCAGCACACCCCTGTGAACAGATACAATGTCAGAGCACACACTGTCATATGTGATGCATTGTGACCGACTGCAAAGATAATTTGAAAACCAAGCAGTGGCTTATTCTGAGAGCAGAGAGCTCAGAGGTCTATGTGGTAAAACAACATGATCGACAGTATCAAAGGTTTTGCACCAGTGGTTCTTAACCTTGTTAGAGGTATCGAACCTAACCAATTCATATGCTGGTTCACTGAACCCTTCATTAGTGAAAAATAAAAATGTGATTTTTTTTTTACAAATTCAAGACATTAAAAAAACACATTTATTAAAAACAAATAAAAGGAAATAAAATTACATGGCGTAAGTATAGGGTTTTTTTTGTATGACGTTCTATCATGGTAGTCACGCGGTGACTATTGAGCGAACTAAATTTCCCACAGCACTGATTGGACAAAGTGAACATCTGCAGCCAGCGATGGCCAAGCAAGCGTTTCAAAACTAATGGACATTTTAAGTCAGGTGTGTCTTCATGGCAGAGGCTCCGTCGAACCCCATAGACCGATTCACCAAACCCCTAGGGTTCGATAAAACCCAGGTTAAGAACCACTGTTTTGGACAAATCTATAAAAAGAGCAGCCCAATGTTTCCTGCCAAATGCTACAGAAAGGTCATTTACCACTTTTAGCGCAGCTGTGACAGTGCTATGACCTTTTCTGAAAACCGATGATAAAATATCATTGATGTATAAAAAATCCATGGGCTGATCACTTCTGAGAGATTTTTCTCTAATTGCAGTCAGTTAATAATGGGAGAACAAAAGCAGACTTCCAAATTTTGGGAATTTCTTTAGTGAACAATGTTCGGTTAAAAGTATATGCAAGTGGCTCTGCTATAAAATCAGCAACTAGCTTTAAGAAACCCCTTGCTGTGCAAGATGTTTGTCAGGCCTTAAATCTTGCACAGCAACGGGAACAAAACGGAATGACTGACCAGTATATCAATGGTCCCCAAGCTCCGGTCGTGGACCAGTACTGGTTCGTGGGTCATTTGGTACTGGGCCACACAGGAAGAATAAATAATTTACATGACTTCCGTTTTATTCATTTCGGAATAAAAGATGATTTATTTTGAAAAATTACCGGATCCTCTATTACATCCGTCTACAGCCCGTCACTCTTGACGCGGGTGAAGACGCGCGCTTCTCGGTCACATGATAGGTTACCGCTAAAATGAATCCCAGGAGCTAGCAAAATGAGTAAAAAACTAAAGTCTTTGGAAAGTTTCTTTGGGAAAGGGGAAAGGCCCAGCCAGGAGACAGAAAACAAATAACATGAGCATTTAGCTTCATTGCACTAATGCTCAACGCAGATAAAAACATTTGATCGCCGTGAAGAGTTTTCACAAGGGGCGCTGTCTTGGCTTGGACTGGATATTTGGCGTTGGTCCGTGTTGTATTCAAAATGATCAGTCTTGTATTTCCTTTTTTATTGAGTTTACATACATCTTAGCACACAGTATTACAGTATTAGATGTCAGCTTTTCTTCCAAATTTCTACCAAATTTAAATAACAAATGGGAAAAAAAACAAGAATAAAACATCACCATTTATTTCATGCAATTGAAAGAAAATTGGGAATTACATGGGACCAATTTTTTTTAAACAATTTACAGTTGTTCCCGACTATTAATAATAATAATAATACAAATAGCACCCTGGCACGCAGATAAATTGCAAAAATCTGTGTCCAATTGATGCCCAATTGTTTTTAAGTTATGCACCGTGATGTTATTGGTCCGGCGTACTTGGTAATCGATTTTCCTCCAATGTGGCCCCTCAGTCAAAAAATTGTGTAACAGAATCGGATGTATGTATCGTCATATTCACACTTTAATGTTGTTGATAAAACCTAAATATTGATATTTACAGCCAAAAAAAATGCATTGGTCTCACTTTTGCCATACTTTTGGAGACAAGTTTGCATTTTATTTATTGATCCATTTATTTGTTTTAGTTTTACATGATTATTGGGGAGGATTTACATCCAAACAATTGATCAAAAGAGACCATCTATATAAAAAAAATTGTGAAACAAAGCACAGAGCAAGATCAGTGAGCACAATGACAGGTAGGTAAGGGTGACATTTGGAGGTGATGGAGGTTAGTTTTAGAAAACAAAAGGTTATATACCTGGGAGGAAACCACTTCAGTGAAGCTGCTTAGAGTGTCCTCAGAGAATTTGGCAAGCTAGGGATAAAAAGGAAAGCAGAGTTAAAACTCTGGAGTAAGCATATTCTAAGGAAACGTGTTTATCTTGTATTTCCAGCGTCCTGTCTGTAACCCAGTCCGAGTTTATAACACTAAAACATACTAATGACAATCAAACATCATGTGCCTCATTATGTAAATTCCCAAACAGAAATGTAACATGTGACATTTAAATAAAACTAAACATTTAAATAAAACCTGCAGGTTGAGGCCATAGCGAACCAAAAAGAAAGACAGGAATACATTGTCACATTATTAAGATGACGATCATTTTTATCAACCCAAATTTCGTGATATGCATTCAATTCCGGATATCCGTGAAAGGGGAAATATCTATCCATTCTTTGTATCCTCACTTGTGTCATTGATGAGATGGAGCCTATCCAGGTTTCAGGTCAGTTAAGTTTATTTATTCAGACATACAGTATTTTACACAAGGTCATTTACTCAAAAATCATAGTGGATGCAATGTTGTCTGAAATGGAAAGAGCTTATTACGACTGTCCCTATCCATACAGTAATAATATCATTGCTGCTAAATTGGAAATGGGCTGTCACTCTTAGAGCACTTTACTACCCTGCGTACTCAAATCACGTCACATGGCTACCTTATACACCTACTGATGACGCAGCATCAGGAGCAACTTTGGGTTCACTTCCTTGCTTGAAACACCAACCTTTGGGTTGGGAAACAACCCCTGTAGCACTGAGGCATACCACCCCTGCTCTGTCGAAGAACAAAAACTCTAAATTGTGTCTGCATTGTCTACATTATCAAATTTAAATATGCAGCAGAAAAAATCAATTGTTGCCAACAAGTCATGGTCACTATGTCATGATAGCATACATCTTATATATATATATATATATATATATATATAGATATAGATATATATATATCTATATATATATATTGCGCGTCGTCCCGCACGCGGTCTGTCCTTCCGTCTGTCCCTTTTCAAAACGTACCTACTTCACCGCGCCGCTGCGTGCCGCCAATGCGCCGCTCAGGCAGTGGCTCACTACGATCGCGCGGGCATCTTAGCGAAAAAATGTCATCTACCCACAAGCATTGCAATGAAATTGTTAGTTATTTAGTAGAGCTAAACATCTCTTTATTTTCGCGATAAGCAATGAAGATGAACAAAAAGTTGAACCAAGCAACAACACTTTTGTGGCCCGAAGGCCCACCTTACCAGCCTTCCGCAGGAACTAGCTGATGAGCCGCCCGGAGGGCGGCGAACCACCACCTTACCAGCCTTCCGCAGGAACTAGCTGATGAGCCGCCCGGAGGGCGGCGAACCAGCTAGTTGTGTCATAAAATCATCGTGTGTATCATTGGACCAGGGGTAAGGCCACAATTCAACACTGACGAGACTCTACCAGTTATTGTGTGCTGTTGCCAAGAGCAAGGCCTGACTGCACAATTTGTCGTGGAAGTGGGACAGCAGGCAGTAGGGAAAAATTTTTGGGCACACATGCAGGACCATGACACACAGGTGAGGATGCTAGTTGTTCCTGCGGAGTCAAGCTCCTCAACTTTCTCGTGAAGAAATTTCTTCCAGAACATAATTTCATAAGTAGAGGTGCCACTGTACAGGGCTTGTCATGGTTCTGTTTGTGGCAGGTGGCACTGTAGGGTTCCGCCTGCAGCTGCACAACTGTTGTTCATGGTACCTTTAGTTTGTTTGCTTAACTCATTCAGTACCAGCCAATTCTGGACCAAGTCTGAAAAGACATTTAAAAACATCTTTGGAAGTGAATGAGTTAAAATGACTCCCGGCGTGACCACTCAGTGTCGGGTCATTGTTGCTGTTTGTTTATTGCTGTGTGCACGTGTCATGTTTTGTTTTCTATATTGTTTTTTTTTAATTTTATTTAGCTTCTCCAGTGTATTCCTGTTTGCATTTTTTGTTCAACACATTTTGCTCAGCCACCCTGCTCCTCCCTACCTGCCTGCTTCTTGGGTCCTCTGCACTACCACCATGCAAAACATGACAGGGCTCATATTATGTTATTAAGGTACACTAACGTATTGTACTGATTTGTTAATTTTCACCATGTCCTACATGGGTTCACATTGTGCGCCTTCAGTGGAAAGTAAGGTCCTTGTTACAATGATGACATCCACGGTGGTTGGCTTGGTTTTTGTCTTTTTTTTTTTTTAATCTGGAATGCTCCTACAATGCTGTCATCTTCCAGGGCATCAACCAAATACCGTATTTTCACGACCATTCGGCGCACCGTATGCTTGGGCGCAGTCTCATTAATGGGTGCTATTTCTGTATTTTACACATAGACAAAACACACTGTATTATTGGCCGCAGTTTTAAAGTGGTGAAACATAGACCAGCTTAAACATACGGCATCCATGCGCGCACGCTAAGAACACGTTAGCTTGAAGCATACGGTAGCATGCCAAGACATACAGATACAAGCTAAAAACACGTTTTAAAAAGGCAACGGAAGCAAAACTGAGTTCCGTTGTATTTTATTTATCCATCGTACAATGTACTCACATTTTTCGATCAATCATCACCCAGAAATTCATCAAAGTCCTCATCCTCTGTATCAGAATTGAACAATTGTGCAAGTACCGGTAATCCATCAAAAACGCTGCGTTCCCTCTCGTTGTCAGAGTCACTCTCATTGCCATGTGGCTCCACAGAAATTATGCCGGCTTTGCCAAAAACTCGAATAACAGTGCAAGCAGACACGTTCGTCCAAGCAGCCACAATCCATTCGCAAATTGTGGCGTAACTCGCCACAATTTGCCTCTCACTTGCCTCTCACTCTTTGTAAAGTTGTGTATGCCATCGATCATCCATTATTCCCATGCTGTTCGCAACTTTACTTTGAACGCCCGGTCGCAACTTTACTTTGAACGCCCGGTTGATGCCGATGTCCAGCGGTTGGAGTTCTTTAGTCAAGCCTCCGGGAATAACGGCAAGCCCAGAGTTCATTTGCTCGTCTTGATTTTTCACCGCTGCTGTGAGATGGGCACACATGCCAAAGGCATAACCGATGGCTAGAAGTTAAAACTGAGCTTCGTAGGCGTGTCTCGTTGTAGAATTTATTTTCGGGGGTTCTTAGAAACCAAAACCGAAGTTGTTTTGCAACAATGCACATAGCCACAATCTATACAGGTGTTGGTACCTGCTTGGAGCGTCCCTTTAGCGTCCACTTACACGCCCACCCTTCACTCATTGGCGGACTTCTTCCCGCATGCCTGTCCTCTCTCTCTCTCTCTCTCTCTCTCTCTCTCTCTCTCTCTCTCTCTCTCTCTCTCTCTCTCTCTCCTCTCTCTCTCTCTCTCTCTCTCTCTCTCTCTCTCTCTCTCTCTCTCTCTCTCTCTCTCTCTCTCTCTCTCTCTCTCTCTCTCTCTCTCTCTCTCTCTCTCTCTCTCTCTCTCTCTCTCTCTCTCTCTCTCTCTCTCTCTCTCTCTCTCTCTCTCTCTCTCTCTCTCTCTCTCTCTCTCTCTCTCTCTCTCTCTCTCTCTCTCTCTCTCTCTCTCTCTCTCTCTCTCTCTCTCTCTCTCTCTCTCTCTCTCTCTCTCTCTCTCTCTCTCTCGGATTTATTATTTTTTAGTAATCATACATTCGCGTATTATTCGATCGTCAATTTATGCTCGCAAAGAAGAATGCTTCTGCCTGTCATGATAGTTTGCTTGCAAAGAAGAATGCTTATGCTTGCAATCATTAGTTGGCTTTGCCTGCAATAAAGAACGCTTATGCTTTCAATAAAGATATATCCTTTATTATTTACTCACATCTATAATCATTATGTATTCTTCATTATATGCTCACTTTTGCTTGCTCTACGGTGTGGAAGGTTAGGGTCGCAACCACCTTTCGAGGACGTGGTTGGAAGAGATAACTGTTAAGGCTAAACAGTGAGCAAGGGTGAACCGTGAATGGAGACATCAACACCAGCTGCAACGGGATGTTTATGTGACATTTGCACACATGTACGTAAATTGCACTCACATACACACACACATAGTTAAACAAGTTCAGTGTGTGTTCAACAGCCCCCACCCTTTAGGTTGGACACACCTATGTAGTAGCTTTCCCAATAAATGACGAGGTGAAGGGGGAGATCGTTAGGGTTAGGTGCCGAGAACTGAAACCGAACGCTTCTCCTCGTTCCCTCCTGGTACCAGAATCGAGTCTCCTGTCTCCTCCTTTTGGTTATTCCTGAGTGTCAATTTGGACCAACCTGACATTTTTGGGGGCTCGTCCGGGATCGCAACATACCTGACGCTGAGTCGACGGCCAGGAAGACCGTGGCCACGGCAAAGACACCCTTTCTGGGACTGGGTTTCGGCTCCTCGTCTGGGGGCTGAGGGTTGAAGCGAATCCCAGAGGAGAGAGGACTACTCCTGGTGGTAAGTAGGGCGGCGGTGTCCTGTACGTACTTAAACTCCGCATCAATACTCTAGGTGAGTGTTTGCACGCCGGGTTTGTAAAGACGGAGGTCGGGGTGGTCTTTAAACCTGTTTTTAATTGAAACCCTCACAGGACAGGTGTTGTAGTTTGCGAGCCTAACCTTCTTCTTTTCAAAGTTTGTGACATCCGAATACCTAGACTACATCTGGTTGGAGAACCTATTTGAGCCTGAGAGGGTTTGTTGGGAAGGGACTCTTTCAACGGTGATTGAGTGTTTGCGCGCCGGCAAAAAAGGACGTGGTCTTTTTAAGCCGCAAAGCACTGAGCCATACTAGTCCCTATCAGGCATACAGACCGGCAAGTCTCATAAACTGGTGAGGGCGACGGTGTCCTGCACGTGCTTAAACTCCGTGTGTAAATAATGTGTATTAAACTCCGGGTATAAATAATGTGTATATAGTGCGTTACCTCTGGTCAAGGTAGTCGGATAAAAGCAAATTAAATGTGCATAAATGAATGACTGTAACTGTGTGAGTGGAGGTTCGCTACCTCATCTGAACAGGACATTTGTTGTGGCAACTGTCTGAGGAAGCAGATGCAAGAATTTCCCGCCACCTTGGTGGTAGAAGGTTGGAAATTACCTCAGTCGGAGAAATTGCCACCCTGTTCAAGGGAATAGTCCGCCAAGTTACCCTAGGTAAATCGCTGACTCTAAACAAAACTTCTCAAATTCTCAAAGTTCCACCCCCAAATTCGCAATGGGGGTTCCATAATAGTAAGACCGTGGAGAGAGGTGATCCCAAAAAGAAGTTAACATGTAAGGACTGGAGATTCGTAGAGAGCCAATGTCCTTCGAAGATAAAGCATTTAGATACGTGGATAGAAAAATACAAATTCGCTGGACAGCTGACTATACAAACGTTGATGCGCCTGCAGAATGATATTAGATCAATGTGCAAGAATGACAAAACGAAAATGGATAAGGATGGGTTTGGAGACATTGATTTCTGGGTGTCCTTGGCTGAAAAGAGGCGGAAAGTGAAAGTAAAGAGGGGTTTAGAGAAAGTGGAAAGAGGGGATTGTGTAAGTGAGTTTGAAAAGAATGAGGGAGACGTTATGTTTCACAGGAAAGAAGAAGATGAATCGGGTCCGGTAGGTATACTGACAGGGGGAAAACGGAAAGTAGAAAGGGAGAATGCATTGGAGCAGAAAGAAGAAAGAGAAAATGCGTTGGAGATGGCATCCACAAATACTGTTGTTACACCACCGTTATATCCGACTCTTCTGACATCTCCTCCTTTTCCACCATCCCCTCCACCCTCTTACAGAAGGGGCCATCCGATGGCCACCAGGGGAAAAGGAGATTTGGGAGTGGAATTTTCAAAAAGTTGGGGTAGTGATTTTTCCCCTGTTGCGACAAAAGTTGACTCATCCGGAAGCGAGGTACGAGATGCTTTTCCCATGATTGAAGTTGCAAATCCAGACATAAGAGATGAGTCGCCTGTCATTCTTGTTTATAGAACATGGACACAAGAAGATGTAAAAAAAGCCATAGATGGCATTACATCACATAAAATTGATGTGGTACAATTCGTCCAGGAAATGGAGGATCTGCGAAAATCATATCATCTAAATGGAGCTGAGGTGCAACAAGTTTGGATGGCGGCTTGTTTGACAGTAAATTGATGGTGTATACTGTATCGATATTTGGATGGGGTGAAGTCTTCTTGCGGATGACAAAATTAAAAGTTTGGATATGCTTAATTTGGTTGAGAGCTGTAGCAAGGTGAATATTTTGGTTTGTCTGTAGGGTTGTGTCTGCGAATATGTGTTGGATCAGTCTTTGCGTGTGGGTGTGTAGATAAGCGTGACTCTTGGCGCGACTCATGCTGTGTACATACATCTACTGATGCCTAGTCTGGACACATCATCAGTGATGTTCCTGGATTCATTGGACGTTTCGGGTCTTTCAACTATCAGACGCCCTCCTCCAGGTGACCCAGCCGGGGTTGATCAAGTCCCGGCCTGTGTCCAGACAGCTAGCTAGCTACCATGACTCCATGGATCTCCTCTTTTGAGCCACAGCCATCTTGAGGCTCTTTCTGCCGCTTCAGTGGTATTGCGGATGGCTCTCCTTTTCCTCTCTCCATTGATGCCTAAACTACAGTAGGCTCTGGCCAAGGAACGGGCTGCGAATCCTCTGCAACCAACCTCCACAGGGAAACACCTTGCTCTCCAACCAGCCAGCTGGCAGTCGCTGACCAGTCCTGCGTACTTGGAGAGCTTCCTCTCAAAGGCTTCTTCCAAGCGATCTTCCCACGGCACTGTCAGCTCCAGCAGCACTGCTTGTTTGGTGGACTCCGATACGAGGACAATGTCAGGTCGTAGGGTGGTAACTACAATATGGCTGGGGAACTTCAGCTTTTTTTTCAAGATCCACCAACAACTGCCAGTCTCTCGCAGATGTCAGGATGCCTGCAGATGATGTTCTGCTGGCCGCGGAAGGCTTGTCCCCAGCTCTGACAAAGGTGATGGTTTTGTTGGAGGGGCGGAACTGTTTAGCCCATGCCAGCCCTGCGGTAATGGCTTCCGCGATAGTCTTAAGGACTTGATCATGCCTCCACCTGTACCGTCCATCTCCAAGTGCCCTTGTGCAGCCACTGAGGATGTGTTCCAGGGTTCCTCGCTTGGAGCACAGTGGGCATGCCGGTGTCTCTGCTATGCCCCATGTGTGCAGATTTGATGGGCTTGGGAGCACATCATAAACTGCCTGGATGAGGAATTTAATGCGTTGAGGCTCTGCTTTCCAAAGCTCAGCCCAGGTCACTTTCCTCTCAACTGCGTTCTCCCATCTTGTCCACGCACCCTGTTGTTTCATTCCCACAGCCTTGCAGGTTCTACTGTCCTCCACTGCTGCTCTCACCTCGTCCTGGACAAGACGTCGCCCCTCCTTCCCCTTGGTGTTCAGCTGGGGAGATGGAAAGGATCCTAGCCCAGCTCGACCTCGTGTGACCACTCCAGTCAAGCACCTGTGCCGGAGCCTTGCATCTGCCTCTTCAACCGCTTCCTCTGCCCTCCATTTCCTGCCAGTCCTCACTTGGATCCCAGCCTTAGCCACCTTCGGATCTCTTGAGTCCTTGTATTGAACCACTTCTCTGGCTCTGGTGACCTTAAATTCCTCCTCCAAGGATTTGAAGGGCAGTTGCAGTTTGTTGCTGTTTCCGTAGAGAGCGATGCTGCTCAGGCTCTTTGGAAGTCCTAGCCATCTCCGGAGGTGGCTGCTGACCTTCCTCTCTAAGGTCTCAACTGTCGAGATGGGGACGGAGTAGACCAGGAGGGGCCACAGGATCCTGGGAAGAATGCCGTGCTGGTATACCCAGGCTTTAAACTTCCCCGGTAGGCCTGACTTGTCCACTGATTTCAGCCAGCCATCCAACTCCGTGCATGTCGACTGGATAGATTTTGTGTCTCTCAGAGAGCAGTCGAAAACCTTCCCTAGGCTCTTGACCGGCTTCTCTGAGATTGATGGAATGGCTGTGCCTGATATGGTGAACCGGAACTTGTTTTCCACCTTCCCTTTCCTTAGCACCATAGATCTTGATTTGGCGGGTTTGAAACGCATCCGGGCCCACGCCACCAGCTTTTCAAGACCCTTCAGAATCCACCGGCAGCCTGGGACTGATTCTGTCGTGACTGTGAGGTCATCCATGAATGCCCTGATGGGTGGTTGCCGTTGTCCGGAGTTCGTGCGGGGCCCTCTGCACTCTGGCTCAGCAGATTTTGTGAGCATGTTCATGGCTAGCGAGAACAGTGTCACAGAGATAGTACACCCTGTGATGATGCCGATCTCCACCTTGTGCCAACTGGATGTCATTGCTCCTGAAGAGATCCTCATCCTGAAATTGCTGTAATAATCAGCGATGAGATCTCTGCATCTGCTGGGTACATGATGCTTTGTCAGAGTGAGCTGGACGAGCTTGTGTAGAATGGAGCCGAATGCATTTGCCAGGTCAAGCCACAGCACTGATAGGTTACCTTTGTTCTCTCTGGCCTCCCGAATAAGCTGTGTGACCACACCGGTATGTTCCAAACATCCTGAAATTCCTGAGATGCCACCTTTCTGGACAGATGTATCGATGTAGGAGTTCTTTGCCAGGTAGGTACACAGCCGCTTGGAAACAACACTGAAGAAAACCTTTGCCTCAACACACAGCAGGGAGATGATGCGGAACTGGTCTAGCTGAGTGGAGTTTTCCTCCTTCGGGATCCATAACCCTTCAGCCATTCTCCATTGTTCAGGGATCCTTCCCCTTCTCCAGAAGACTCGCAGGATTGTCCACAGACGCAGCAGGAGTTTGGGACAGTTCTTGTACACTTTGTATGAAGTGCCACTCGGTCCTGGAGCAGAGCTCGCCCTTGCTCTGCGGACAACCTCCCTGACTTCCTTTAGCTGCAGCTCCGACATGTCGAACTGCTCTTCAGGTTCAGCGGGGTCTATGAGGATGTTGCATTCTCCCAGCTCCTGCTCTCTTGCGGGGTCGCTGTACGTCTGCTTCAGATGTTGGTTTATGATTTCCTGCGAGGAGACCAGATTGCCACTCCGCTTCTGCCCCAGCAAATCCTTCGTGAACTTGAAGGGGTTAGCGATGAAAGCAGCACGCTTCCGTGCCCACTCGCGTCGCCGCCTCCGGTGCCACTCTGCACGGCGGAGAACTCTAATCTTTTTCCGTAGGATGCACATTAGCTGGGCCAGGCCAGTGCGTTCCTCTTGTCCTGCCGCCTTGTACTGGGACTTCAGCGTTTTCATCTCCTGCCTGATGTTGTGGATCCTTAACGCTCTTTGATTCTTTGCGTACGTTGTTCCCGGGCTTTTCTTCTCCTCCTCGCCAAACCTTTCTGCTGCGAAGCTGACAATGACTGCTGTCATAGCTTGTAGCTTCCCGTCGGCGTGTCCCTTCGCCATAGCCTCCAGAATTTGGTCGACATCGTCGTCGAATTGCTTCCAGAGAGAGGTCATGCTAGCTGCAGGCCATTTGATCCGCCTCGTTTCAGACTTGATGCTCGAGGGATTAGTTTGCAACACGTGGAGGTTCTGGGCACTGTGGGGTGACTCCGGGCCTGGCACCTCCTGCGTCTCACCAGGTGTAACACCTGTGCGTTGTGTTGTTTCTGCTCCCAACGGGCACTTCATCCTCGCTCGGTGGATCTTCAAGCCATGGATGTTCTTGCAGACTTTGCCGCATGTACACGTTTTACTCAAAGTCGATTGTCCGTTGCCTGGGTCTGTGTAGGCGTTGTGTCCGTCCGACTGGGGTGCTCATCCTCCCCCCCTCTCGGGCACCCCTGGGGGTATTTTTCCATTGAGTTCATCGTAGCTTGGTTGGGTCCCTCCTCTCAGAGGATGCAGATTGGGTTGCTGACCCGTTCTGCCCCGGTTGCCGTCTCTCCGGGCTGTCACTGAATCTCCAGTCGTCACCACGCTCTTCATGGTTGTCATCCAGTCTTTGAAGGCCTTGATCTGGATGATTTGTGAATGTTAATGTCTGTGGGTTTCAATTATCTTATTTGTTTTATAAATGCTTCTGTTATGCTGCTAATTGCCAGAATGTTCTGATTATGTTCCAATGTTTTTTTAGATTACGTTCATAAGATGCACATTTCTCTTGAAACATGAGAAGAGCCATCACGGCTCCTGATGTGGGAGAAATGATGGTCTTGTCTCATGAAATTTTGTAAATTCAGTTACAACTTTACTCTCCGTGGATAGTGTTGTGCCTTCCGTCATTATGAAATTTAATGACTAGAGTTGAAGCTATCGTCGAACATACAAATTCTTGTTGGTTTGAGTCATAAAAAAACCCGTCAGATTTTAAGACATGTCTCATTTGTGCATACACGGGCTGGATTTCTAATTTCGTTCGTCACAAGAGCAAAATCTTCCAGCTTTAATCAGCATGTTTCAGGGTCACGTGTGAATAATTTACAATTGGCTTCGTTAACTTAGTATGACTGCACGTTTTAAGGTCAACAGTGGCATTTTTGAGAATCACGCACCCTAGGTGGTGTTTACCAAAGACAGTTGTGGCATAGATAAGCCTTTTGGGAGCCTTGAGCAGTGTATGGTGCGAACTCTGCATGCTGGAAGAGTGCTAGGAAAAAAAAAAAAAAAGAAAAGGGGATGAGCTGTTGCACACTAGCATGACGTTTTTTTTGTCGCCTGGTTGGCATTTATTTTGTGTGTCTATGTTGTCATGTCGATCCCCTTTAACGCTGGAAAAATGCACAGTGCTTAACCGTGCTACTTTGTTATTGCTTCCTGATGGGTGTTTGTTTGTTTGTTTGTTTGTTGGAATGTAAACAGGTAATAGTGATTTCAGAGGTTGTAGGAGGAAGTACAACAAACTCGTCTCATCTTATCTCCTGTTTTGTGTGTGTGTTGATTTGTTTCATATTAATATTGCGATAACATGCATGACGGGCTGATTGGAAACTCTAAATTGTCCCTAGGTGTGAGCATGGGCTTGGGTGGTTGTGCTTGTGTCTGTGTGCCCTGTAATTGGTTGGCGACCGGTTCAGGTTGTCCCCCTCCGACTGCCCGGAGATGGCTGGAATAAGCTCCACCCACCCCCGCGAACCTCGTGAGGGTACGGCGGATCGGGGAATGGATGATTGAGTGAATTGCTTAATATAGTACTGGGTTGTTTTTTGTGTACCGGTAAATCTCGGTTTAACGGGCGAAGGGAGGAATCTAGATATAAACAAGCGTGTTTTGCGGGCTATATTTAGGTAGGTTTGTGCACGAACTGTTTGAGCATATACGGGAGCATATTTATGCGTCGCTTTTCAAAATTTGTGCCCCGTTACATTACGGCATCTCATCAGTTTATTGGCTTAAAACTGATTTGTATAGTTATTTTGCGGTTTGCTTTTGAACCTCTTTTTGGACACAGCGGGTGGGTCGCACATTTTCTGGTCAGCATGGTGGCCAACGGCCACCTTGATGTCCAAGTCGTCAGGGTGCATACTGTCGAGCGACTCGAGATTTGACGTGCGATGCCTGCAGCAGGAGCTCATTTGGCTTTTGTTTCTAATGCTTGAAGGTCTTTTTGACGAGGACATGGGAAATTTCTTTTTACCTTCTTTGTTAAGGTCGCAGTTGTTGTGAATGCGCCTTGTGAATTGGAGTATGTTGTATAACACGTGAAGTATTGTTAATTCAGTGTGACAAATGTTGTTCGTTGTTGTATCAAGTTGTGATATTTGCGCGGCTCATACGGCAGCGATTTACATTTTTTTAGGGGGGACTTGCTGACTAACATCAACATGATAACGTTTTGGGTTCAGTTCACTTCTGTTTTATATGCGGCAACAAATTGGGCAGTGAACCCAAACTTATTTTTTGTGTCATGGATTATCTCACGCATTGGCAGGGGGAATGGTGTCTCTGGTTCAGAAACATGATACAACCTATGGTTTTAACCAATGTTGGAATACGGTACATTTTGAACTACATCTCCATTTCAGATAATGTACATGGTTTTCGTTGAATTAATGAGGGGATGCCATATTGCCGGGGTTTGGTTGAGGCTTTTCCAAAAGGGGTCGAAAATTGATAAAATAGAATGCATGTTTCACATTTTATTTGAGACACTATTGCTCCTGCCATCCACAATCTGCAGGATTGGTAGCAAGTCTGAAAGTACATGGTTAAAATTCAATTAAAGAAATTGAATTGAAATTGAATTGACTTATATGTTAATATTACGAGAATTGTGCTTTCTTCTTTGTTTGAAATATTGTTTGGGAGACCATATAAATTACTGATAATTTCTACAAAATTGTGAACTAGGAAATGAAGCTGATTCGGTTGACAATATGTGAGAACGTTTAGAAAAATAAATGAATTGAGATTGCCGTAGGACGATTGTGCTTTTTCACAGCAGGTTCCAGCAAAAATGGCTCTGATTCGAAACATGAAAAAGAAACATTGTGTTTCCTTGAAGTGTTGATGACCACACCGTTTGATGGACATTGTAAAAAGGTCATCTCGACAGAAACATCCACTGAGGAAGGTGAGCGAAGTCCGGTGACGCGATGGGCACAGTATTTTAGTTACTGGGAACATCAAACGACCGGCGGAAGAAGTTTCAAGACACCTTTGCACTCAATTACTGTGTGTTTCTGTCGACATGCTCGAATATCAGTGGTGGCATGTCATTTCCTGTTATATGATCACACAAGGTCGACTGTTCTCCTTTTTTTTAATATGGTATTTGTGCTCTCCTTTAGCACATGTGAAAGGAGATGTATTTTCTAATAATAACCTACATTTTGCGAATAGCTCTAGATCAGGGGTGTCAAACTCATCTTTGTCACAGGCCGCTTTGGGGTTACACCTTCCTTCGGTGGGCCGGTACGACGGTGAAATTTGATTAAATGGTTATATTTTATTAATTGTACAACTCAACTCAACTGTGTTTATAGAGCAACTTGAATCAACCATCGCTGTATACAAAGATATGTAGATGGAGTGGATATATCAGAAATACTATGATGTTAATTATTTACTAACAATTACATATGAATGAATTCTGCCAATTCTGAAGCCAGTCATATTTTGTTCAATTATTGTTTGGTTGAGTGTTTTAACAGGTAACAAAATTATCACAAAATCTCGACATTATTCATATAGAATTTTGGCATTTCAGTACAGATTTTAGCAGGGTTTATGGAGGTTGATGCGCGTCAATTGCTTTCACGGGCCACATAATGGGTTTCGACTTTGACACCTTTGATCTAGATGATCTTGGGAAGTGAAATGAAAAACACATTTCGGCACAAATTGTTGTATACATTTTTGTTTTGGTGGCAAAAGTATTTTATTTAAATCAATCTAGTCGATCTCATTATGAAAATAAAAATAAAAATTGAGAAGTGAACACACGATGAGTGATAGAAAAGAGCACAACTTGTTTTATTTGGGTTTGTTTTGGAGGTTGAAGTGATTTGTGTACTGTGCTCCTCTGGTGATGTTGCTTGGCTGATATTGAATTTATTACCATTTATTGATTTCTTTCTAGTTCAAATGGTGCATTAATTTGGTCGTAATGGTTCAGATATGGATTTTAAATACATTTCTTAGGTGATTTTATGCATTTAGGATCTTCTCTTTGGTGGTAAAAGGAAAAAGGAAAACAACCCGACAGTAATCCGACAGTAATATAGTTATTCTCTGCTGAAAGTTGAGCTATATTTCATTCTTTTGTTATTTTATTTTTATTTTATGTTACTGCGGATACAGTGTGATGCAGTACTGTACTTCTACTGATTTTGATGGCAAATGGTTATCGCGGACGAGAGTTTTTCATGTTCTGGTGTCTGCGCATTGGTATCACTGCTTTTGCCAGTAACTGTGTTTCCATCAACAGCGGAGGATATACAGGGGGCTGCGTTATTGTCGATGACGGAGAGTAGCCTTCTCCGGTTCCGGCGTGACGCCTCCTGGAGGGATGGCGATCCCACCTACATAGACGCATTTGGGGTTCCTCGTGGCGTGCCAGATGAGTATAAGTTGGTTAACCAGATTGCTGCCGGTTGGGAATCCATTTTCATTTGGGTTACCCCTAATAAGAATGTTGACAGGATCAACTACCTCCACTACAATGTCCAGAAGCTCGGAAATTTTACTGAGGAAGCCGTTTTGGCTATAAAAGAGCAATTGGCGGCCACCTCCCTGATGGCGTTTCAGAACCGCATCGCGGTTGATATGCTCTTGGCAGAGTCCAATGGAGTATGTGCGATGTTTGGTGATCAGTGTTGTACGTTCATACCTAACAACACCGCGCCTGATGGCGCCCTCACCAAGGCCATTGAAGGCCTCCGCACCCTGAATCGCCAAATAAGGGCCCATTCCGGCGTGAATACGTCCTTCTGGGCGGAGTGGTGGCATAAGGCCTTCGGAGAGTACAAGGATTTGGTGTTTTATGTACTAATCTCTTTTGCTCTTTTTGCAGCTGTCTTGACGTTGTGTGGATGCTGTTGCATTCCCTGTAGCAGAGTGCTGCTTATCCGGCTTATTACTACAACTGTCGCGCCCACGACGTCTAAAGTGAATGAGATGTATCCTCTGTTGTTGTTTGTGGCAGTGATTCTGGGGTTGATTATGCCTCTTCGGGTGATGACATGGTTTCGCTTCGGCATCAGGGGGTCATGGATGGTTTTTAGTCGTTTTGCTCCCTGTTTGCGTGTGCGGCATGACTCCACTGAATAAAGTCCGTCGGGAAGGTTCTGTGTGACGATACGAGCAAATGTAGGATGAACAGGGGGGAATGTTGGATTTATTGTTTTTTAGTAATCATACATTCGCGTATTATTCGATCGTCAATTTATGCTCGCAAAGAAGAATGCTTCTGCCTGTCATGATAGTTTGATTTTGCTTGCAAAGAAGAACGCTTATGCTTGCAATCATTAGTTGGCTTTGCCTGCAATGAAGAACGCTTATGCTTTCAATAAAGAAATATCCTTTATTATTTACTCACATCTATAATCATTATATATTCTTCATTATATGCTCACTTTTGCTTGCTCTACTGTGTGAAAGGTTAGGGTCGCAACCACCTTTCCGAGGACGTGGTTGGGAAGAGATAACTGTTAAGACTAAACAGTGAGCAAGGGTGAACAGTGAATGGAGACATCAACACCAGCTGCAACGTTTATGTGACATTTGCACACATGTACGTAAATTGCACTCACATACACACACACATAGTTAAACAAGTTCAGTGTGTGTTCAACAGCCCCCACCCTTTAGGTTGGACACACCTATGTAGTAGCTTTCCCAATAAATGAGGAGGTGAAGGGGGAGATTGTTAGGGTTACGTGCCGAGAACTGAAACCGAACGCTTCTCCTCGTTCCCTCCTGGTACCAGCATCGAGTCTCCTGTCTCCTCCTTTTGGTTATTCCTGAGTGTCAAATTGAACCAACCCGACACTCGCTCTCTCTCTCCATATATGTACATATACACGCCCACCCTTCACTGATTGGTCGACTTATTTGCCACATGCCTGTCCACAGTCACTTCGGCCTTTTCTCTATATAAACAGCGTGTCGGCTGACAGTCAGGTTGTGGAACTCAGCGCATACACAAGACGCTCCACATCATAAGGCGTCCTGTCCATTTTGGAGAAAATTTAAGACTTTTAATGGCGCCTTATAGTCGTGAAAATACGGTAACAGAGCCCAAGTCTTTTTTATTTAATTTGTATTGATGTAACCCAGAAATTCATTGTTCTACATTTCTATTCAAATGTTCTATATCAAACTCATTTCAGTCATGGGCCAATTTGGAGTTATGTCTTCCCTCGGGGGGCCGTTATGAAACTACAAAATCATTATTTGGACGCAACAAATTAATAGATTACTAGTTTTGAAATCAGTCAAGTCAATTATAATAGTTGTTCAAGTGAATTAAAACAAAATTATTGCACTATCTCAACGTTATTTACTACACATGGCAAATTTGACATGTCGGAACAGATTTTAGGAAGTTGACACATGATTTGCTTTTGCAGGCCACATAAAATGACCTGGCGGGCCGGATCTTGCCCCCTGGCCTTGAGTTTGATAGAAAGACAGAGACAGAGAGAGAGAGAGACATAGAGAGAGACAGAGACAGAGACAGAGACAGAGAGAGAGAGAGAGAGAGAGAGAGAAGACAAATAAAGTGAATGAAGTGTTGAAAATGAAATATCTATTATGAAAAATGAACATGTTTTCAAGTGGAAACCATGAAAATGTAACATTCATGGCACTTAATTTTCCACACGATGGCATTTTTCCAAAGTTACGATTACTATTTATTTATTTTTACAATACCACACGAATATGGCATCATTTCTAGTGTTTGTGTTTATTTGTCTATATGTGCCTTATATATCCTTATATATTGCCTGGTGACCAGTTCTGGCCTCTCGCCCAAACTCAGCTGAGATAGGCCCCGGCACACCTGTGGCCTTTATGAGGAAGTGGGACAAAGAACTGATAGATGGGTCGAGCAGAGGGCTGTGGCTTGAGAAAATGGGGGCATGAACTATTCGCACATCATTTAAAAAATGCAGGCATGCTTGCAGAGCTTGCAGTGTATTTGCATTACGCGTTTATCTTTGAATTTAAAAAAAGGCAACATTATATGTGCTGTTAATTGAAAAGACTGGTGGGAAGGAAAGATTCAGACCAACTTCAAAAGTGTTCGTGAAAGTTTGTGAATTCCTCACCAATCCTGCTGGAGAGACGTGGCTGAACTCAGCAAGGACCCTGGCTTCTCCAAAGGCGTTGACCAGCACCCACATGACAGGGAATAGCAGGGGTAAGACGGGCAGAACAGCCATCAACTGAAAATACAATTATTTTCACTTATTACGCAAATAAAATTCATCAATATGACATGGAGGATATTGTTAAATTGCTTCATTTTAATGACTTGATTCATTTTTAATATGACTATTTTTAAATACCAATGTATGTACCGTATTTTCACGACTATAAGGGGCCATTAAAAGTGTTAAATTTTCTCCAAAATGGACAGGACGCCTTATGATGCGGAGCGTCTTGTGTATGCGCTGAGTTCCAAAACCTGACTGACAGCCGACATGCTGTTTATATAGAGAAAAGGCGGAAGTGACTGTGGACAGGCATGCAGCAAAGAAGTCGGCCAATCAGTGAAGGGTGGGCATGTATATATACATATATGGAGAGAGAGAGAGAGAGAAGCCAGACGTGAGAGAGGACAGGCATGCTCTCAAACTTCAAGCCATCGGTTATGTTTTTGGCATGCGTGCCCATCTCACAGCAGCGGTGAAAAACCAAGTCAAGCAAATGAACTTTGAGCTTGCCCTTATTCCTGGAGGTTTGACTAAAGAACTCCAACCGCTGGACATCGGCATCAACCGGGCGTTCAAAGTAAAGTTGCGAACGGCATGGGAACAATGGATTGTTGATGCCAAACACAACTTTACAAAGAGTGAGAGGCAGCGCTGGGCGAGTTACGCCACAATTTGCGAATCGTTTGTGGCTGCTTGGACGAACATGTCTGCTTGCACTGTTGTTCGAGTTTTTGGCAAAGTCGGCATCATTTCTGTGGAGCCACATGGCAATGAGAGTGACTGACAATGAGAGGGAACGCGGCGTTTTTGATGGATTACGGTACTTGCACAATTGATCAATTCTTTCTACACACACACGCGCTGCCACCATGTTTCGCTCTATTCTTTACTTTCAAATGTGGGAAAGCTTCACACGAGAGAAATGTTGACTTTGCTGTTGCTGCTCCTTCTTTCCGCTCGGCAATGCGTAGCAACTCACATTTTAGCATGTGATGTGTTCAATGACAACTGGGATGTGCAGTCCTCTGATTCTGATACAGAGGATGAGGACTTTGATGGATTTCTGGGTGATGATTGATCGAAAAACGTGAGTACATTGTACGATGGCTAAATAAAATACAACGGAACTCAGTTTTGCTTCCGTTGCCTTTTTAAAAACGTGTTTTTAGCTTTTATCTGTATGTCTTGGCATGCTACCGTATGCTTCACGCTAACGTGTTTTTAGCGTGCGCGCATGCATGCCATATGCTGGCGTATGTTTTGCCACTTTAAAACTGCGCCCAATGATACAGTGTGTGTTGTCTATGTGTAAAATACAGAAATAGCACTCATTAATGAGACTGCGCCCAACCATACGGTGAAACGAATGGTCGTGAAAATACGGTACATGACAAAGCAAGTTGAGAAGGGAAGTAATGAACACCAAAGGGATTTCCAGGAATAGGTTGGAAACATTTTAATTTTGAAAATTACCTGAAGCTGCAAAAAATTGTAGCTGACGGGGGTGAGGTTGGGTGCATCACAAAGGTAGCGGATGCTGTTCACCAGCAGGAACGTAACCTATAAGAAGAAAGGAAAAAAAATACCTTCAAATGCTTTTAGAAATGGATATTAAAATGTTTTCAAAGAACTGTTGATTTTACTCACCAGCACAATAGGACAGACAAGCTTGGTAATGACGGACTGCACTGTAAACCTTTCATTGTCCAACACTGTAATTGGTCGGGATTCTGAAAAGTCCAAACTATTCCTTTTGAAATGGAAAATGGGAGAGAACAAATCAATTTAAAACACTTCAAATCCCTGCGTCTTTCGCCAACCCGAATGAGAATGTGTGTGTGTGTGTGTGTGTGTATATATATATATATATATATATAAGATAAGATAAGATAAGAAAACCTTTATTAGTGTCACAATGGAGAAATTCCCAATTCACAGCAGCAAAGTTATGAAAGGAAGAAGGAGAACAACAAAATATAGGAGCTGCTGGAAAGGCAGCCACTCTCGCGGCGCCATTTTGAAGTCAAAATAACAAAGATAACACAAGACAACACATAGGACACAGACAGTCGTTCAATCTTAACCAATTTTCTGCATACACTTTGTTGTCTGAAGCAGTTCTAGATGAAAGAGGAGAGGATATATATATTATATATCCCCGGGCCTGCGTGGGTTTTCTCCGGGTGCTCCGGTTTCCTCCCACATTCCAAAAACATGCGTAGCAGGCTGATTGAACACTCTAAATTGTCCCTAGGTGTGAGTGTGAGTGCGAATGGTTGTTCGTTTCTGTGTGCCCTGCGATTGGCTGGCAACCGCTTCAGGGTGTCCCCCGCCTACTGCCCGAAGACAGCTGGGATAGGCTCCAGCGACCCTAGTGAGGATCGAGCGGCTCGGAAGATGAATGAATGAATATATATATAAGTTCCTCGTCTCACCCCTCGGGTGGTGTTCGTCCTACATTCAGCCCGGGTCCTCTACCAGAGGCCAGGAAGCTTGAGGGTTCTGCGCAGTATCCTTGCTGTTCCCAGCACTGCACATTTCTGGACTGAGATGACCGATGTTATTCCCGGAATCTGTTGCAACCATTCATCTAGTTTGGGGGTCATTGCCCCGAGTGCTCCGACCACCACAGGCACGACTGTCACCTTTACCTTCCAGGCTCTCTCCAGCTCCTCTCTGAGCCCTTGGTATCGAGTTTCTCATGTTCCTTCTTTCTGATGTTTCCATCACTTGGGACTGCTACATCCACTACAATGGCTTTCCTTTGCCCTTTATCTATGATCACGATATCTGTTTGGTTCGCCATTACCATCTTGTCAGTCTGGATCTGGAAGTCCCACAGGATCTTCGCACTGTCATTCTCCACCACCTTTGAAGGTGTTTCCCATTTTGACCTTGGGGTTTCCAGTCCATACTCCGCACAGGCGTTCCATGTAGGTTTTCCCTGCCAGCATCTCACACCCTGCAGTTATGTGTTGGATTGTCTCAGTTGCCTCTTTGCACAACCTACACCTTGGGTCTTGTCTGGTATACCACACCATTTGGGCCTCTATGGCTCTGGTGACTGCCTCTGTGCCGTTCTTCGGGCCAGCCCTCTCTAGCCACTGATAGGACTTCTTGAGATTAGCCACTTCAGTAATGGTCCAGTGCTACATCCCGTGTAGGGGTTTGTCCTCCCATGATGGTCCCTCTTCCAGCACCTTATCCTCTGTTCCCCATTGTCTGAGACATTCTCTGAGTACGTCATCCGTTGGAACCTTCTCCTTGATGTATTCATGGAGCTTGGATAGTTCATCCTGGACAGTGGCTTTCACACTCACTAGTCCACGGCCTCCTTCCTTTCGGCTTACGTACAGTCTCAGGGTGCTGGATTTGGGATGGAACCCTTCATGCATGGTTAGGAACTTTCGGGTCTTAACGTCCGTGGTCTGAGTCTCTTCCTCTGGCCACCTTATTATTCCTGCAGGGTATCTGATCACTGGCAGGGCATAGCTGTTTATTGCCTGGGTCTTATTCTTGCCATTGAGCTGGATTCTTAGGACGTGCCTCACTCACTGGAGGTATTTTGGCCGTTCTTCTCATCGTCGGCTCCTCAATCCATGCAACCATCCAGCCGCAGACTGTCCATCAGTACCGACCTTTTCGCTGAACAGAGCGGGGCTGTGAAATTGCTGCCTACTTCAGGCACAAGACACAAGCGCCTCGGGTATGTCCAGCAACGGCAGTCAAATGGTGCCGACATTTCTCCCAATCAAGAAATCAGTGCAACCACTAAGCACAGATTCTTCTTCTTTGACGAATGCCATGGCCCAAATTGCTGAAAACAGTTTTGTGGATCAGGGAGTCTAATTCCCTTTCGCTCTTAGCTACAGCTTTATGTCATCCATGTAGAGGAGAGAACACTGGATGGTGTTATGTGCTCATTTTCTGCCTCAAGCGGGATTCGAATCCCCGTCTCCCGTATGCCTATCTCAGCCGTCTTCGGCAATAGTCGACCCTGGACCGGTTGCCAGCCTTACCAACTGAGCTATCTATCTCTCTCTCTCTCGCTCTCTCGCTCCTCTATTCACGTTTTATTTTGCAAGTGCAAAATTTTCATGTGCACCACTTTTCCAGAATTTTAAAAGAAGGTAGCTTGGAAATGGGTCTAAAATCTAACATTATGTCTTAATAAAGGCCTGACTTCTTGAACAAGGGTTGCACCACAGCATGTTTATAACAGAAGACAGATCACTGTTGATAATGTCCAAGACCGATATACCAATACTCGGGAGAACATTCTTAAAGAAAGGTGGAGGAACAGTCATAACAACATAATTTACAAATAGGAAACCAAAAGAAAAACTGTGGAGGATTTTTTTTGTGCTGAGAGACTGATCTTCACTATAAATTAATTTTACATGTTCGTTAACTTTGGAGTTGTTGATGGTGTAATGGTACACTCGATTGACTTGTGTGTGGGCAGGCTGGGGATTGACTCCCACTCAGTGACGGTATGGATATGGGTGTGAATGGATCTTTGTCTCGATATGTGCCCTGTGACTGGTTGGAGATGCTCAGTACACAAGTTTACATAAAATGTTACAACCTGCCAGGGTAGGAGCTATAATTTATCAAATTTACATGTAAATTATCAGGAATACTGTCTATGCTGCCCCTTTGAAATAAATACCGGTACATCAATAAATAAATAATATACACGGCAAGCAAGTTATTTAAATAGGCACAGATAGAATCGGTTATTATTATTTATTTTTATTTTTTTTTACTTGCTGATCAGCCCCTAAAACCTACCGTATTTTCACGACTATAAGGCGCCATTAAAAGTCTTACATTTTCTCCAAAATGGACAGGACGCCTTATGACGCGGAGCGTCTTGTGTACGCGCTGAGTTCCAAAACCTGACTGACAGCCGACATGCTGTTTATATAGAGAAAAGGCGGAAGTGACTGTGACAGGCATGCGGCAAAGAAGTCGGCCAATCAGTGAAGGGTGGGCCTGTATATATATACATATATGGAGAGAGAGAGAGAGCGAGAAGGCAGACGTGAGAGAGGACAGGCATGCGGGGGAGAAGTCCGCTAATGAGTGACGGGTGGGTGTGTAAGTGGACGCTAAAGGGACGCTACAAGCAGGTACCAACACCTGTATAGATTGTGGCTATGTGCATTGTTGCAAATCAACTTCGGTTTTGGTTTCTAAGAACCCCCGAAAATGAATTCTACAGAGAGACACGCCTACGAAGCTCAGTTCAAACTTCAAGCCATCGATTATACTTTTGGCATGCGTGCCCATCTCACAGCAGCGGTGAAAAACCAAGTCACGAGCAAATGAACTCTGAGCTTGCCGCTATTCCCGGAGGCTTGACTAAAGAACTCCAACCGCTGGACATCGGCATCTACCGGGCGTTCAAAGCAAAGTTGCGAGCGGCATGGGAACAATGGATAATCGATGGCAAACACAACTTTACAAAGAGTGAGAAGCAGCGCCGGCCGAGTTACGCCAAAATTTGCGAATGGATTGTGGCTGCTTGGACGACGAACGTGTCTGCTTGCACTGTTGTTCGGGTTTTTGGCAAAGCTGGCATCATTTCGGTGGAGCCACATGGCAATGAGAGTGACTCTGACAACGAGAGGGAACACAGCGTTTTTGATGGCCGGTAATCCTCTGTTCAATTCTGATACAGAGGATGAGGACTTTGATGGATTTCTGGGTGATGATTGATCGAAAAACGTGAGTACATTGTACGATGGCTAAATGAAATACAACGGAACTCAGTTTTGCTTCCGTTGCCTTTTTAACAACGTGTTTTTAGCTTGTATCTGGATGTCTTGGCATGCTACCTTATGCTTCAAGCTAACGTGTGTTTAGCGTGCGCGCATGCATGCCGTATGTTTGTTTGTTTGTTTATTGAACATAAAACATACAGTAATAATTTGACAGAAAATAAGGTAGATAAAAAAGTAAAAAGAAAGAAATCAGTCTTCATTCAACACAGTTATTATGTTCAAGGGAGTAGGATGAAGTAAAAAAAACTTATCTAGTCCTACCCCGTTATGTGTTTATATCTACTAAATCATTTTTATATCAATCAGAAAAGAAAAAGTAAGAAGAAGTCTCCATTAAGGCTCATACTTTACCCTTAACCGTGATAGTTTCACAACTTTTGGTTTGTATCAGGATTATATACATCCTCACCCTGGCACTCTTGTGTCAATTTTCTCTTGTATTCATAATGGATATTTCAATACCTTTCTCTATTTATCAACTTAGTTCTGATTTATCATTATATTTAATGTTTAGAATTTATCATTTTAACTCTGATTGATGTAGGTTGTTTGTACTATTTTTTTGAATTTGTTTTTGAAATCAGCAAGCGATTTACTCATTTTTAGGTCCGTTTCGAGATTATTCCACATATTAACACCTTTGCTAGATACAGTTCTTTGCTTGATGTTTGTTCTTGTTTTGAGTTTTTTGAATAAGTTGGTACCTCTTAATTCATAGTTGCTTTCTCGAATTTCAAAAAACTTCTGAATGTTTTGGCAGAGCAGGTTATTGTGTGCTTTGTACATTAATTGGGCGATTTTAAAGTCAACCAGGTCATAAAATTTCATCCTATTTAATTTGATAAATAGTGGATTTGTGGGTTCCGTATATTTTGATCTATTAATAATTCGAATTGCTTTTTTTTGTAGTTTGAGAATAGGGAGTGTGTTTGTTTTGCAGGCATTTCCCCATATTTCCACACAGTAGGTCATGTATGGTAATAATAATGAAGTGTATAATGTGTACAAAGATCTCTTATTTAGCACTTAGGTGGTTTTGTAGAGGATCCCTACGGTCTTGGCTGTTTTTCTTTTTACGTTATCGATATGTGGTTTCCAACATAGTTTTGAGTCTATTACTAATCCGAGAAACTTGGTTTCATACGCTCTTTCTATTTCAATTGAGTTTACCATAATTTTAGCTTGGTGTTTGATTGGTCTTGTGCCAAAAACAATTAACTTCGATTTTTTCAGATTAAGTGACAATTTATTTCTTACGAACCAGTTTTTTAATTTGTTTAATTCGTTTTCTATGGTTGTCAGGAGCTGTTTCAGATTTATTCCAGAACAGTAGAAAGTTGTATCATCAGCAAATAGGACACATTTAAATAGTTTTGAGACCTTGCAGATATCATTTATATATAAGATGAATAGTTTTGGACCAAGCACTGACCCCTGAGGAACTCCGTGAGTGATTTTCAGTTGATTCGTTTTTTTATTGTTGAGTTGCACGTACTGATATGTTTTCTAAATAACTTTTTATCCATTTATAAGCGACACCTCTAATGCCATATCTTTCTAGTTTTTTCAATAATATACTGTGATCTATTGTGTCAAAAGCTTTTTTTAGATGTAGGAAAACCCCAACAGTAAATTCTTTGTCGTCTATATTAGTGGCTATTGCTTCCACAAACTCCATAACTGCCATTGAGGTGGTCCGTTTTTCCCTGAAGCCATATTGATTCTCACTTAACAGCGCATGCTTTTGTATAAAACTATCAAGTCTGCGAGAAAATAGTGTTAATATTTTTGAAAATTGTGGTAGTAGTGATATTGGTCTATAATTTGTAAACAGATGTTTTTCTCCACTTTTATAGATTGGAATAACTTTAGCAATTTTCATTTTTGATGGAAAGATACCAGCTTTGAATGACAGGTTGCATATGTGCGTGAAAGGTCGCACTACATATTCTATAATCTGCTTGATTATTGTCATATCAATATTAAAGCAATCAGTTGACTTTTTATTTTTAAGTTTTTATAATATTTGATACTTCTTCTTGTTTTACTGCAGTAAGGAACATCGTGGAGGAGTTTTTTCTACGTATCTATCTATTTCAAACAGGGTTGTTGGATCAGGAATTTGTTTTAGTAGGTTACTGCCGATGTTGACAAAATACTCATTAAATTCAGTTGCTATTTCTGCAGTTTTTTCCAAAATAGTATTTTTGCCTTTGATAAAATTTTGGATAACCCATTTTTTTAGGACTATTTCTGATTACTTGGTTAAGTATTTTCCATATTTCTTGTGTGTTACCTTTATTCTGCTCTAATAGTGAATGATAATGATCTCTTTTACTGGTTCTTATATTTACTAGTTTATTTTTATAGGTCTTATATTTTTTTTCTGCTTCTTCAGTTCTGAATTTTAAAAACAATTTATATAATTTTTTTTTCTTTTTACATGCGTTTTCTATGCCTTTCGTTATCCATGGCTTACTTGGGTCTTACTACTTTTTGGAGACTTTAGTTAATGGAAAATGTTTATCATATAAGGAGATTATGGTAGACTGAAATACTTCAAACGCTGTATTTGGGTCTTCGTTTGAGTAGACCTCGGTCCAGTTTTGGTTTTGTAGGTCTTGCTTAAAGGCATCGATGGAACGTTGGGTTCTTAGTCTTATTTCTGTTACACGAGTTGTTGATTTAGCTTTTCTATCGAAATAATTATGAAAAACTGCAAAAACTGGTAGGTGGTCACTTATGTCATTAATGAGAAGTCCACTTTCCATCTTATGATCAATCTTATTTATAAATATGTTATCTATTAATGTGGCCGTGTCAACTGTTTTTCTGCTAGGTTTCAGGATTACTGGGAAAAAGCTGTTGAAGTCAGTTGTTTTTTTGTGTCTATTTGGGTTTAATAAGTCAATGTTAAAGTCACCACATATTATTCGTGTTTTCTTATCGTTGTAGTAACTGAGAATATCTGTTAGTTTGTTATTGAATGTGTCAATACATGTTCCAGGTGACCTATAGATGCAACTTATGATGATATTTGATGCCTTTTTATTGTGTATTTCAATGGTTAGACATTCCATTAGGTTTTCTATTGTGTTTGTCAATCTCTCGATTTTACTGCATTTAAGTGCTTTGTCTACATATATTGCAACCCCCCCCCCCCCTGCTTTTTTGTTTTCTCTATTAGTTGCAAACATTTCATAACCTTCTATTTCCATTTCAGTTGTTTTATCTTCATCAAGCCAAGTTTCTGATATGGCAATTATTTTAAATTTATTGAATTTAGTCAGGTATTCTTTAATTTTTGTGAAGTTTTTATAGAGACTTCTACTCTTTAAGTGTATTACCGAAAGTGCATTTTCCAATTTTATATTAGTGTTGAATTGTTCATCCAGGTAATACAGTGCACTCCGCTTAATAGAACACCGGTTAATAGAGTAATCCGCTTAATAGAGCAAAAGGCTCTGGAACGGATTTGCCTAATGCAATTTCCTATAAAGATACTCCGCTTAGTAGAACAGATCTCCGCTTAATAGAACAGGCCGTAAGCAATGAACATTGTAAACTAGTGGTTTTCGAAGTGTAGCTATCGCGATACTGTACCACTATCGCGAGAAAACGCGGTAGTTCTAGCCGTATTCAGTAATAGGTAGCACGCGTCACTCCACACATAGACACACGCACGTCACAATGGCTTCAACTTCATTCAAGAAACGAGAGAGAGACGAAGTGTAGCTATCGCGATACTGTACCACTATCGCGAGAAAACGCGGTAGTTCTAGCCGTATACAGTAACAGGTAGCACGCGTCATTCCACACATAGACACACGGACGTCACAATGGCTTCAACTTCATTCAAGAGACGAGAGACAGACGAAGTGTAGCTATCGCGATACTGTACCACTATCGCGAGAAAACGCGGTAGTTCTAGCCGTATACAGTAACAGGTAGCACGCGTCACTCCACACATAGACACACGCACGTCACAATGGCTTCAACTTCATTCAAGAGACGAGAGAGAGACGAAGTGTAGCTATCGCGATACTGTACCACTATCGCGAGAAAACGCGGTAGTTCTAGCCGTATACAGTAACAGGTAGCACGCGTCACTCCACACATAGACACACGCACGTCACAATGGCTTCAACTTCATTCAAGAGACGAGGGCTATCACCTGCGGATAAGAAGGACATACTCAGACGATACGATGCATTGCCGGTACGCCCGCGGTTTCCAGGACTTCCCTCTTATCCAGCGCATTGAGAGGGAAGTCAACCGCAAAATTACGGACTCCTGTTTCCAGACAAAAGTAACGAAATTTTTCTCGTGATTTGAGATGTTTGACTGAAGTTGATTAAAGTTGTTGTTTTGTTGTTTGATTAAAGATATGGACGTCCACAGTCGAAATATCTCTTCTAACTCGTCAGCAGGGGTTTTTCTGCATGCATAACTTGGTCGTCGACGTGTCTGAAGGTGTACCTAATACCTAATAAAGTACCTAATAAAGTGTCTCCGGTTAATAGAAACTCCGCTTAGTAGAACAGAAGCGCTTCGGCCCAATGGTGTTCTATTAAGCGGAGTGCACTGTAGTCAGAGTTTGTTAACCTTTGTTTGTTGTTGAAGAAGTTATTGTCTGGGTCCAAATTGTTCTCGGGATCGAATGGCTTTTTGGGATGTGAATTTCCCGCTCCCACACGGTCGTCGATGGCTCCCTCACGGCCGTCGTTGGTTCCCTCGCTGTCGTCGCTCGCTCTCTCGCCGTCACTGGCTCCCTTGCGGTCGTCGGCGACTCCCTCACGCTCGCCGGCTGGCTGCCTCCCGGCTCTCTCACGCGCGCTGGCTGGTTGTCTCCCGGCTGCCTCAGGCTCCCCGTCTCCCGGCTCCCTCGCGGTCACAGGCTCCCCTGCAGTCGTCGCTGGTTTCCTCTCGGTCGTCTCTGGCTCCCTTGCGGTCGTCGTTGGCTCCCTCACGGTGGTCGCAGGCTGGTTGTCTCCAGGCTTCCTCACGGTCACTGGCTTCCCTGCAGTCGTCGCTGGCTTCCTCGCGGTCATCACTGGCTCCCTCACGGTCGGTCGTTGCTGGCTGCCTCGCGGTCGGTCGGTCTTGAAAAAGTTATTGTCCGGGTCCAAGTTGTTCTCAGGGTCAAACGTCTTGTGGTCAGTAGGGTTGGAAGTCATCAAAGGGTTGGAAGGGTCATCAAAGGATTCAAAGTCCATGTTTTTTGGTATGTGAATTTCCTGCTTCAGTAGGGTCAGAGTTTTTATTGTCGGGTAGTGAAAAATTCTCAGTATGCTGCTTGATGGTGTTGAACTCGAGCCTGTTGTGTTGGAGTACTGGTGCAGGGGTGGACAATAAGTTTGTTATGTCTTATGTAGGCAGTTTCCCCTCTGTCACGTGCAGCTTTTAATTTTGGGAGGAGCTCTTTTCTTTTTTGTCGTACGGCATCTGTAAAATCTTCGTTAATGTAATGTTTAAGATGGCCTATGTTTTACCACTTTAAAACTGCGCCCAATAATACAGTGCGTTTTGTCTATGTGTAAAATACAGAAATAGCACCCATTGATGAGACTGCGCCCAACCATACGATGCGCCGAATGGTCATGAAAATACGGTAATCGTGTAAAGCCTAAAAACAAATCCTAAGTGTGGAAATTTACCCGCTACTCTGTATAATATGCTGTCGTCAAACAGATTCCTGGTACCTCCAAAATCATCACTTTTCAGGAGACCCCAAAAACTATGTTTTTTTCGTCAAGATCAAATAATTTTCAACACTTAAGATTCGTCGACTGGCAACAGGTTAGCATGTCGGCCTCACAGTGCAGAGGTGCAGGGTTTGCATCTGGCTCCGGCGTCCGTGTGGAGTTTGCATGACCTCCCCATGCCTGTGGGGTTTTTCGCCGGGTACTCGGGTTAAACCCAAGTTTCAAAAACATGCATGGCAGGTTAATGGAACACTCTAAATTGTCCCTAGATGCGAGTCCGGATGGTTGTCCGTCGATGTGTGAGCTGCGATTGGCTGGCAGCAGTTCAGGGTGTACACAGCCTTATGCCTTCAGACTTTCTCCAGTGTTTGGTGCAGGAACATGATGGTACTGAATATTTAGTTTGGGCTAAAAATCAGGATTCTGTTTTGGTACCAGTATTCCGTGCAACATTTGGGATGTGGCCTATTATTTAAGCATAATACTTTATATGACGTGACACAACGGACATCCAGGGATACAAATAGATTTTTTTCATAGATGTAAAACAATCAAATGTATGAGAGATCAAGGTTCCTACCTGACTATGTCTAAAACTGGAGTCCTGACTACTCTGAAGAGACGATGTTGTTGTGGGTTCTGGGGTCTGACTTTCTCATTTGCCCGTGTGGAAGGAGAAGGAGAGGATGGGGGGAACAAATCTCCAGGTTCCAAAACGATGTGTTCATCATCCTAAACAGAAAAAAATGTCTGATCAAAATACTGGTTACATTTTGAAAGAAATTCTGTGGAGTGGTACAGATTGAGAGAATAAGGTAGATTTTTTAGTCACATGTGCCTTGAGAATATACACGTTTAATATGTTCTGGTACCATGCTTGATGAAAAAGAGTTAGAAGAATTCAAAAGTTTGTGCATCATGATTTCACACTTGCATAAAATTTATTGCGGTGCTCCTTCTGGTGTACCTTCTTTGGCCACTGGTGGGCAGTATCACACAGTCATGCAGGGACTAACGAATAAGAAAATCTCCACAATCACTGTGACTCAGTAAACTGATGTAATATCAGTTGTTCGCAGGGGCTAAAGGGTATTGTATAGAGTACAGTCGGTCTACATGTGTTACTTCATTGTTTGTGTTCAAATGGCAGTTGCATCAAGGGCTTTTTATGGCACACTAATCAATGCGAAATACGTCATCAGGCGCCGACAGGTATGGCAGCCTCGGTCACACACTCCCTAGTATTATCCCTGTTTTTGTCATTTTCGTTTGTTTTTGGCGACCCTGAGCGGCTTACTTACACGAGGGAAAAGTTGCTGCGCATTGGGGAGTCTACGCTCGGTCTTTTTTCACCAGCACACGAAAATCCACAAGGTTTTTCGGAGCTAATCGCGAGCGGAGCGGCTGCGCTGTACGGAGCATGGAAACGCCGCCGGAGGAGGGGGAAGCGAGCCGGCGTGCTCGTCAAGCTCCGGCAGCGCGGATTTCAAACCCCGCTCCCATCGATCCATCTTGCTAATCTACGATCTGTGCCAAACAAGATGGATGAACTTCTTCTCCTCACAAAGACCAACAAAACATTTGCACGTTCTGCTGCGCTCTGCTTCACTGAAACCTGGCTCAGTGACCGCCATCCAGATCCCGCGCTACATCTACCCGGCTTCCGCCTTCTCCGAGCCGACCGCGACACAGAGCTATCAGGGAAATCAAAAGGTGGTGGGATTTGCTTCTATATCAATGAAGAATGGTGCACTGATGTCACGAAGCTCGACGCACACTGAAGCCCGGACCTGGAGTCACTGTCTTTAAACTGCAAGCCATTCTACTCGCCACGTGAGTTCACCTCCTTTTTACTAGTCGGTGTTTACATTGCGCCACAAGCTAACGCTAACACGGCGATACAAACGCTCGCCGAACAAGTAAACAAACTCGAACTAAAATACCCAGAGTCACCCCTGATCATTTTGGGCGATTTTAATAGAGCACATCTTAACCATGAACTTCCCAGATACAATAAGCACATCGACTGTTTCACCAGAGAAGGCAACATTCTAGACCACTGCTATACAACAACCAAAAATGCATACCGATCGGTCGCCCGTGCAGCATTGGGTCTTTCTGACCACAATTTAATCCACTTAATACCTACATACAGACAGAAACTGAAATGTGTTAAACCGGTTGTTAAGACTGTGAAAAAATGGACAGATGAAGCAAAGCTAGCTCTACAAGAATGCTTAGACTGCACTGATTGGGGCGTCTTTGAAACTTCAACGGGCACACTGGATGAATACACAGACACTGTCACATCATACATCAGTTTCTGTGAGGACATGTACCAATGAAGTCCTTCCGCTCCTTCAACAATAACAAGCCATGGTTTACTCCCACAGACCCAAACGTATAGTGAGGGTTTGTTGGGAGCGTCTGGCGGAATCCACTGTCAGAAGGAGCTTCAACTCCCACCTCCGACAGAGCTTTTCCCATATTCCGGGGGAGGCGGGGGACATTGAGCCCGAGTGGACCATGTTCCGTGCCTCTATTGTTGAGGCGGCCAATCTGAGTTGTGGCCGTAAGGTGGTTGGTGCCCGTCATGGCGGCAACCCCCGTACTCGCTGGTGGACACCTGCATTAAGGGATGCCGTCAAGCTGAAGGAGTCCTATCGAGCCTTTATGGCCTGTGGCACCCCAGAGGCAGCTGACGGGTATCGATTGGCCAAGCGGGCCGCGGCTTCGGTGGTCGCCGAGGCAAAAACCAGAGCGTGGGAAGAGTTCGGTGAGGCCATGGAAGCCGACTTCCGGACGGCTTCGAGGAAATTCTGGTCCACCATCCGACGTCTCAGAGGGGGAAGCAGTGCACCACTAACACTGTATACAGTGGGGATGGGGCGCTGCTGACTTCGACTCGGGACGTTGTGAACCGGTGGGCAGAGTACTTCGAAGACCTCCTCAACTCCACCAACACGCCTTCCTTGGAGGAAGCAGAGCCTGGGGATTCTGAGGTGGGCTTTCCTATCTCTGTGGTTGAAGTCACCGATGTGGTTAAAAAGCTCCTCGGTGGCAAGGCCCCAGGGGTGGATGAGATCCGCCCGGAGTTCCTCAAGGCTCTGGATGTTGTGGGGCTGTCCTGGTTGATACGCCTCTGCAACATCGCGTGGACAACAGGGAGAGTGCCTCTGGATTGGCAGACCGGGGTGGTAGTCCCTCTTTTTAAAAAGGGGGACCGGAGGGTGTGTTCCAACTACAGAGGGATCACACTCCTCAGCCTCCCTGGTAAGGTCTATTCAGGGGTGCTGGAGAGGAGGGTCCGTCAGGAAGTCGAGCCTCAGATTGAGGAGGAGCAGGGTGGTTTTCGTCCCGGCCGTGGAACAGTGGACCAGCCCTACACCCTTAGCAGGGTCCTTGAGGGTATGTGGGAATTCGCCCAACCAGTCTACATGTGTTTTGTGGACTTGGAGAAGGCGTTTGACCGTGTCCCTCGGGGAGTTCTGTGGGGAGTGCTTCGTGGGTATGGGGTACCGAACCCCCTGATACGGGCTGTTCGGTCACTATACCACCGATGTCAGAGTTTGGTTCGCATTGCCGGCAGTAAGTCGGAATCGTTTCCAGTGGAGGTAGGACTCCGCCAAGGCTGCCCTTTGTCGCCGATTCTGTTCATAACTGTCTGCTGTGATGCGGACGTTGTATCGGTCTGTCGTGGTGAAGAAGGAGCTGAGCCAAAAGGCGAAGCTCTCAATTTACCAGTCGATCTACGTCCCAACCCTCACCTATGGTCACGAGTTGTGGGTCGTGACCGAAAGAACGAGATCCCGAATACAAGCGGCTGAAATGAGTTTTCTCCGCAGGGTGTCCGGGCTCTTCCTTAGAGATAAGGTGAGAAGCTCAGTCATCCGGGAGGGGCTCAGAGTCGAGCCGCTTCTCCTCCACATCGAGAGGAGCCAGATGAGGTAGCTTGGGCATCTGATTCGGATGCCTCCTGAGCGCCTCCCCAGTGAGGTGTTCCGGTCATGTCCCACCGGGAGGAGACCCAGAGGAAGACCCAGGACACGCTGGAGAGACTATGTCACCCAGCTTGCCTGGGAACGACTCGGGATCCCCCGGGGAGAGCTGGAAGAAGTAGCTAGGGAGAGGGAAGTCTGGGCTTCCCTGCTAAAGCTGTTGCCCCCGCGACCCGGCCCCGGATAAGCGGTAGATGATGGATGGATGGATGGATGGTTTACTCCCAAACTCAGGCAACTCAGGAAAGAGAAAGAGGCCGCATTTCGAGAGTGGAGATCGGGCACTGTACAAACATGCCCGAAACCAATTGACAAAGGAAATTAACATCGCAAAGAGAAGCTATGCAGAGAGGCTGAAAAAACAGTTCTCTGCTAACGACTCTGCATCTGTATGGAATGGCCTGAAAGCAATCACTAACTATAGAATGCCATCCCCCCAAACAGTGAACAATAAGGGTCTTGCTAATGAACTTAACATGTTTTTCTGCCGATTTGAAAAGGACACCCCCATTTCCCACACACACCCACCTCTACCAGAAACCACTCTACCTACCCCCGCCCCCCACCCTCTTTTTCTCCACTACAGATCCACGAACAGGACGTGAGACGGCTCTTCAAGCAGCAAAAGATCAAGAAAGCTCCGGGGCCCGACAAAGTGTCCCCCTCCTGCTTGAAAGTCTGCGCTGACCACCTGGCTCCGGTCTTCACACAAATCTTCAACAGATCCCTGGAGCTGTGTGAGGTCCCATCCTGCTTCAAACAGTCTACCATCATCCCAGTTCCCAAGAAATCGGCAACATCGGAACTGAACGACTATAGGCCTGTCGCCTTGACGTCTGTGGTCATGAAGTCCTTTGAACGCCTTGTGCTGAACCACCTAAAGAACGTCACTGGACCCCTGCTGGACCCTCTCCAGTTTGCCTACCGGGCAAACAGGTCTGTGGAAGACGCAGTCAACATAGGTCTGCACTACATCCTCAAGCACCTCGACAGCACAGGGACCTACGCAAGGATTCTATTTGTGGATTTCAGCTCTGCATTCAACACCATCAACTCCTCACCCCCAAACTTCTTCACCTCGGTGTGTACCCTACGATCTGCCAGTGGATCCTCAGCTGACGGGACGGACACAACAGGTGAGACTGGGAGCAACAACATCATCAACACGCACCACCAGCACTGGAGCCCCACAGGGATGTGTCCTCTCTCCACTGCTCTTCTCCCTCTACACAAACGATTGCACCTCAACAAATCCAGCTGTCAAACACAAAGTTCGCAGACGACACCACGGTCATCGATCTCATCAAAGACGGCAATAAAGATGCTTCTGATTCTGAACAGCGACTGCAGTTTGTCAATAACTGGCCCTCTTTCTGCGGTGGATTCGACCTGCTGAAGATAAGATAAGAAAACCTTTATTAGTCTAGCAATGGAGAAATTCCCAATTCACAGCAGCAAGTTATGAAAGGAAGAAGTAGAACAACAAAATATAGGAGCTGCTGGAAAGGCAGCCATTCTTGCTGCGCCATTTTGAAGTCAAAATAACAAAACACATAGGACACAGACAGCCGTGCAATCTTCACCACTTTTCTGCATACACTTTGTTGTCTGAAGCAGTTATAGATGAAAGAAGAGAGGATCAAAATGTCCTTTCACCAGTGGATCAGAGACGTCATGCTGAAAATGTGCACACGCCTGCTACATGCTAAGTTTTGAAAGCAAACACAAAGCTGTAGTAGTGCATTGACGAAAAGAGATTAGTTCACTTCTCCTGTCCCATGTAATCCGCTTCAAACTGGATGGACGGCCTAACTGAAAAGGTGCCATCACTCTTTCTGGAAACACAGATTACTTTTTGAGCCTGAATCACCCAGTAAAAGTGTTGACCAGTCAGGCGATCGCTCACGATGCTGATGTTTGCCTTGGAAATAGTCAAAGGAGTGTTAAAAGCCGACAAGAGCAAACGTCCTTGGATCAGTTCTTTACAAAATGCCAGGCAAAAAAACTCTTTTGAGAGAGAACATGAACTATTGAGTGCAAAAAAAACGATGAGGACGCAGTTAAAAGTTAAATTACTATTTTGTATTCTTTATTCTTCCTTTTTTTACATCATGCAAAACTCTCATTTATTGTGCAATAATCTAATTGTAACATGTATTTATTACATCTTTCGATGAATTTTTATGCTTCATAAATCATTTATGTCTGAATTTGGGGTCTACAATTCAGTTGCATACATTTGGTGGTAAATTGCTCCCATTGGGTTCCATCTTAAGGAAACATGGTATTCCCTTCCACTGCTATGCAGATGACTGCCAGATCTATGTCCCACTGAGCAAGAAAGACCTTCTCATTAAGGCCACTCCTATCCTGTCTGGAAGAAATCAAAACCTGGATGGCACAAAATTTCTTGAAATTCAATGAAAAGAAGACAGAGGTGATATTGTTTGGTCCCAGTGGCCCTTGTACATCCCATCCTGTAGACTTGGGCCCCCCGTCTCCTTATTTTAAGTCAACAGTCTCAAACCTGGGCCTTAAACTGGACAGTGATTTCAAACTTGATCGGCAAATTGGTTCCGTTGTCAAATCCAGCTTCTTTCACCTTAGAGAGCCGGCCAAAATAAAACCTCTCCTCTCACATGAACACTTTGAGACAGTAATTCATGCCTTTGTCACATCCCGGCTCGATTACTGCAATGCCCTTTACTTTGGCGTCTGCCAGTCCCCCATTTAGGCTCAGAGGGGATCGAGCCTTTTCTGTTGCTGGTCCTTCTCTCTGGAATGACCTCCCACTGAACATTCAGCTAGCCTCCTCGCTGCCCATCTTCAAAACCCTCCTCAAAACTCACTTGTATTCTTTGGCATTCGACTGAGCATGACTTAGATTTGTTGTTGGCTTTACTGTTTGGTGCTTTCTACCGCCTTTATTACCGATTTGTCTTACCGTTTATTGTGCATGTTAAATTGCTCCATGTACAGCACTTTGTATGCAGCGATGGCTGTTTGAAAGTGCTCTATAAATACAGTTGACTTGACTTGGCTTGACATATACATCCATTATTCTGCTTGGCTCTCGACGAAGGCGGACGCTTTTTGCTCAACTCCTGCCCTCCCCTCCACCCTCTCCTTGCTCTCAACTCAGTCTACGTGCTGTCTTTGTCTAACTTTTCCTAGCCTCCTACCGTATTTTCATCCTAAGAACAAACCATGGAATTGGTTGGCTGGTCTCTCGATGCAATCGACAAACTTTTTTGCGCCGAAAAGAGCAATCAGTGGGGGGTCTACTTGCCCCTCGGGGACATTTGCTGCCGGGTACGTCCTAGATCCCTGGAGAAAGTGGAGAATGGTGTGCCTGTCAATACTGCCCGTTGAGGATATGGAAGACATCTACATTATTGGCCTTCTGATAACAGGTATGCTGCTGTTTGGTGTTAGCGGTTTCCTGTTCTATCGCAAAATTCAACCGACGGGAGCGGCTTTATTGGAAGTGAAGAAGCTGCCGGTCTTTCTGGATGGTCTAGCGCGAATGTCCAACACTCAGACTCAAGCGGTGACTGAGCTCAACCGCAATATGGATGCGGTTTTGGAGCGTCTTTGTAAGATGGAGATCAACGTGGAGAAGTTGGAATTCACGCTTCAGAAAGAAATTGTGTATTTGGCTTATCGGCGCCAGTGAAGACATACAGGCCACAGACTCAAGGCTGTCTGAAATTGTTGGCGGCCGTCCCCAAAACAAACAATGCTATCTGGACCCTTTCCCCTGGAAGGAAGTACGCATGGAAGCTCGTGACCCCGCCATCACCCCCTCCTTCTCGGCCATGGACTGATGAGCCAGGACTGTCTCCATGAGCAGACCTTGACGAAGCAGCTGCGGCTTGATACGCACACACAACCAGACAATCACACGCGCAACACACCGTTGTCATCACCGCCTTCATTGTTCCTGGTTTTTCCCCGCGACGAGAACTGATCTGCTGAGCGCTGAAAAGGACTGGCAGCTCGCCAGTCAGGCCGCGTCGCCCCCCCCCCTGCCCCCCACCCCCCATTCATCCGCCCCCTCATTACATGTCATGTCTTGTGAGTTGTTGTAACTGTCATATGCTTTTGACGTGCTGGGTCTTTTTTTCCTAGACTTAGGTTATCCTCAGAAGAGGATAGTTCGAGCATGTTTTTTTTTCCCTCTTCTTCCCCAGTGTTTTACTTTCTCAACTAAGATCTCGGGGCTATGTACATAGCGAGTACGGACAGGCCCTTTGCACTGTATTTCATGTTCGTCATTGTTTTTCATGTTTCTTGTGCAGAGCGTGCCTGTTAAGTGAATTTTTTGTTGCACGAACATGTAATGACAAAGGCCAATCCAAGAATGTATAAATTAATTCCAACAATGTCCACCACTAACCTTTATTCCTCTGAGAGATGTGAATGCCTCTTGCCCAGGTCTGAGAACAATTATATCTCCTTCCACAAGCAGACTGACAGGCAGATTCACCAACTGGGAGTCACGATATGTCCAGTGAAGGGACCACGACGGTGACGAGGGCGTATATAGATCAGGGTAAAGACATGGTGGCCACCGCACTTCGCCTACCCAACCGGAAAGGTAATCTGCAGTAGATGAACAGAAGACGAAAATTAAACGGGCATCACTTTCAGTAAGTTTCACGGTTTGAATAATTGAGGTAGAAGTTGTAAAGTTTTTCACTCATTTTATACCAGTTTGCAACTAGCTTGAATTTCATAACTTTGTTCGGTAAAAAATCCCCCAGTTTAATTTGCATGGATATCTACACAAACTCCTCCCCTAACTATTGGGCTATCAGGTGAAATTTTCGGATAAAGGTACATTTTATATATCCATCTATACATATATATACTGTATATATACAGTAATCCCTCATTTATCGCAGTTAATGGGGACCAAAACCACCCGTGACAAACGAAAATCCGTGAAGTAGCAACCAATATATTTATATATATATAATTTTTTTTTTTTTTAATTGCCCACGTGGGCCTTTGAGCTTGAGCAGAGCACACTAACACACGCACACACACACACAATCCAGTGATGCCTCGTGTGCAGCAGACGTGTTTGTTTTTATGATTAGTCAATTTAGGATGGAGAGACAATTAAGGATGGAGAGACCTGCTTTTGTTCTAATAAGTCTCCTTCACCCCACACACACACAGGCCAGCGATTCAGCTTGTGCAGCAGACATGTTTTTGATTAGTCAATTAAGACAATTAAGGATGAAAGAGACCTGCTTTTGTTCTTATAAGCTTGTGTATATATATATATATATTTTTTTTTTTTTTAATGAATGTATGAAAAAATCCGTGATGCACCGAAGCCGCGATAAACGAACCGTGAAATAGCGAGGGATCACTGTATGTATATATAAAAAAAAAAAAATCCTCATCTCACCCCTCGGGTGGTGTCCGTCCCTCATTCAGCTCGGGTCCTCTACCAGAGGCCAGGAAGCTTGAGGGTTCTGCGCAGTATCCTTGCTGTTCCCAGCACTGCACATTTCTGGACTGAGATGTCCGATGTTGTTCCCGGGATCTGTTGCAACCACTCATCTAGTTTGGGGGTCACTGCCCCGAGTGCTCCGACCACCACAGGCACGACTGTCACCTTTACCTTCCAGGCTCTCTCCAGCTCCTCTCTGAGCCCTTGGTATTTCTCGAGTTTCTCATGTTCCTTCTTCCTGATGTTTCCATCACTTGGGACCGCTACATCCACTACAACGGCTTTCCTCTGCCCTTTATCTATGATCACGATATCTGGTTGGTTCGCCATTACCATCTTGTCAGTCTGGATCTGGAAGTCCCACAGGATCTTCGCTCTGTCATTCTCCACCACCTTCGGAGGTGTTTCCCATTTTGACCTTGGGGTTTCCAGTCCATACTCCGCACAGATGTTTCGGTAGACTATGCCAGCCACCTGGTTATGGCGTTCCATGTAGGCTTTCCCTGCCAGCATCTTACACCCTGCAGTTATGTGTTGGATCGTCTCAGGTGCCTCTTTGCACAACCTACACCTTGGGTCTTGTCTGGTGTGGTATATCTGGGCCTCGATGGCTCTGGTGCTCAAGGCCTGCTCCTGAGCAGCCAGGATGAGTGCCTCTGTGCTGTCCTTCAGGCCAGCCCTCTCTAGCCACTGATAGGACTTCTTGAGATCAGCCACTTCAGTTATGGTCTGGTGGTACATCCCGTGTAGGGGCTTGTCCTCCCATGATGGTCCCTCTTCCAGCGCCTCATCTTCTGTTCCCCATTGTCTGACACATTCTCTGAGTACGTCATCCGTTGGAGCCTTGTCCTTGATGTATTCATGGAGCTTGGATGTTTCATCCTGGACAGTGGCTCTCACACTCACTAGTCCCCGGCCTCCATCCTTTCGGCTTGCGTACAGTCTCAGGGTGCTGGATTTGGGATGGAACCCTCCATGCATGGTTAGGAGCTTTCGAGTCTTAACATCCGTGGTCTGAATCTCTTCCTTTGGCCACCTTATTATTCCTGCAGGGTATCTGATCACTGGCAGGGCATAGCTGTTTATTGCCCGGGTCTTATTCTTGCCATTGAGCTGGCTTCTTAGGACTTGCCTCAATCGCTGGAGGTATTTGGCCGTAGCCGCTTTCCTTGTTGCCAGTTCGAGGTTGCCATTGGCTTGTGGTATACCAAGGTACTTGTAGCTGTCCTCAATGTCTGCTATTGTTCCTTCAGGGAGTGAGACCCCTTCAGTGCGGACTACCTTTCCTCTCTTAGTCACCATCCGACTACATTTCTCAAGCCCGAATGACATCCCGATGTCGCTGCTGTAGATCCTGGTTGTGTGGATCAGGGAATCTATGTCCCTTTCGCTCTTAGCATACAGCTTTATGTCATCCATGTAGAGGAGGTGACTGATTGTAGCTCCATTTCTGAGGCGGTATCCATAGCCTGTCTTGGTGATTACTTGGCTTAGGGGGTTCAGTCCTATGCAGAACAGCAGTGGGGATAGTGCATCACCTTGGTATATGCCACATTTGATGGACACTTGGGTAAGTGGCTTGCCATTGGCTTCAAGTGTGGTTTTCCACATCCTCATCGAGTTCGCAACGAAGGCTCTTAGGGTCCTGTTCACCTTATACAACTCCAAGCATTCAGTGATCCATGTATGTGGCATCGAGTCATAGGCTTTCCTGTAATCAATCCAAGCTGTGCACAGGTTGGTACGTCGGGACCTGCAGTCTTGTGCGACTGTTCTGTCAACCAGGAGCTGATGTTTGGCTCCTCTGGTATCTCTACCAATGCCCTTCTGTGCTTCGTTCATGTATTGATCCATGTGTCCACTTATCTTAGACGCAATGATGCCTGACATGAGCTTCCATGTTGTGGAGAGACAGGTTATTGGCCGATAGTTGGATGCGGCTGCACCCTTTGAGGGATCCTTCATGATCAGGATGGTTCGCCCTTCGGTTAGCCATTCTGGGTGAGTCCCATCCCTCAGCAGCTGGTTCATTTGTACTGCTAGGCGCTCATGGAGTGCTGTGAGTTTCTTTAGCCAGTAGATGTGGACCATGTCCGGGTCTGGTGCTGTCCAGTTCTTCATATCTGAGACTCTTTCCTGTATGTCTGCCACTGTTATGGTAACCGGGTTCTGTTCAGGGAGGTTGCTGTACTCCTCTCTCAGGGTCACCAGCCATTGTGCACTGCTGTTATGTGCAACCTCCTTCTCCCATATGCCTTTCCAGTACCTTTCAGTTTCCAGTCTTGGTGGGTCAGCTCTGTTGTTAGGACCCTGCCACTGAGCGTACACTTTCGCAGGTTGTGTTGCGAACAGCCTGTTTATTCGTCTGGCCTCATTCTCTTTCGTGTACCGCTTTAGGCGACTGGACAAGGCTTGGAGCCTTTGTTTGGCAGTTTCGAGTGCTTCAGGTATGGTCATCTGGATGTACCTCTCGGGTATCGGCCTTTTCATCACACCTCTCTGGGCCTCCGTTAATTGACTCACATCTTTCCGGGCCGCCTTGATCTTAGCCTCCAACCGTCTTTTCCATGGTGGGTAACGTATCTCATGGCTACCATGGTTGCTCTTATAGCCCAGAGTCTCCAGGATCACTGATGCTGAAGCGTATATCAGCTCATTGGTTTCTGTGATCGTTACGGTAGGGATCGCCCTCAGTGCTGCATTCACACTTTCTATGAGACTTTCAGATGGTACTTCACATAGCCGTAGTAATCGGTTTCTAGGTTGCCCCGCTTTCATTCTCGCCATGATCTTAGCTTTCAGGTCAGTTGCTGCCTCGCTCAGCATTTCATTCATTGGGGCTGGCCACCCAATCTCATCATCTGCATTCATTGGGGGTTGCCTCCCAATCTCTTGTATGACCTCCTCCTCTGATCTGGCAGCCTGGGGCCCTTCACCATGGAACCTGCATTGTACCTCATCAATCTCAAGTTGTGACAGCAGTTGCCGTTTGTGGATGTTGGAACACTGAGCTACTAGTTGTTTCGCGGTCAACCGTGACTGTGGGTTTCGAAGTAACCATTTAGCCCACATTCTCTGCATGTAACCCCTCTGACTAGGGTTGCTTGAGTAGTAGCATTCCAACAGAGCCATGTTATCGTATCTCGCCCATCTCCGCTTTGTTCCAGTAGCCCATTTTTCATCAAGGTGCTCTGGTTCCCCAGCACCTGACGCAGACCTTGTTTGGCCGGGCGACGTCTGAGCCGGCATGTCATTCGTTTTATTGTCTCTCATCATTGTATGAGGTAGGCATTAGCGTGAAGGATCTTGCCCAAGGACCCACACTGGATGGTGTTATGTGCTCATTTTTGCCCCAAGCGGGATTCGAACCACCGTCTCCCGTATGCCAAACCGATGCCTTACCAACTGAGCTATCCAGCCGCTATACATTTTTTCTGACATGTTTCCTAACAAATATATATATATATATATATACACTGTATATATATATACTGTATATATACTGTACACACACATGCATACATATACATACATACATTTATATACATATACACTGGTGCCTTTACTTCCGAAATTAATTGATTAGGAAGAAATTTCTTAACTAGAACATTTCATAAGTAGAGACGCGTTTTTGATGTAAATACCCGAATTCATTCCAAGACCCCCAAAATTCTGACATGTTTCCTAACAAATAGATGTTTCAATTTGATTGTTGCACAATAAATGAGAGTTGTGCATAGTATAAAATACAAAGAATAAAGAATAAAATGGTCCTTTAAATTTTAATTGCATCCTCATAATTTTTTGCCCTCTTCAGTTCATATTCTCTCTCAGAAGTGTTTTTTTTGTCTGGCATTTTGTAAGAACTGATCCGAGGACGTTCGGTTTTGTCGGCTTTTAACAATCCTTCGAAAATGTCCAAGGCAAACATTGGCATAGTGAGCGATCGCTCGACTGGTGAACACTTTTTCTGGGTGATTCACATTTACGTAAAACTATCAGAACACCTCATGGCCCGAGGGTCGAATGATGAGGACGCTGCATAGACACATATCTATTTATTTATTTTACACACATAGAAACACGCTTATTCTTAGCGAAGATGCCTGGATGATGCTTGGTAATAGCCAATAGCGGAGCAGCTCTAAGGATGTTGCCTTCAGGAAACTCGGAGTTGCGAGTAGCAGGCCATACTGTATTTTTAGCTTTCGTATCTTTGAATTATTTTGTGACAAGAGGCAATATTTTCCTGTTGAGACGTTTCGTAACTTCAAAATTTCGTATGAAGAGATATTCGTAAATAGAGGTACCACTGTACATACATACACGCGCACGCGCACACGCACACACACACACACGTACGTACGTACGTACATACATACATATATATGTATATATATGTATATTAGAGCTGTCAAACGATTAAAATACTTAATTAAAAATGCAACTGTCATAATTAACTCAAATGAACAAAAAAATTAATCGTGATTACGCACACATTTTTTATTGTTTCTGAATTTCCTTTTACATTTTTTGTCCTATTTTTCCCCATTTTAATGCTCTCATCAACTTGGAATCATGAATCAGTTTTCTATGTGCCAAATGCAAATATTTACTGAAATAACAATTTCAATTTTCAATTTTACATGAACATTTTTCACATGGAGCAGTTGTTCACACAATCTCTCACACAATAGTACTGTCCATCAAGAACAGTGAAAAAAATATATTTTGTCACACAACAGCTGCTTTAACAGCTTTTTTTATTAAATCAAAACAGAGCAATATAACATTATAAAGTGCACATCTAAGGTAAACTAGTACTCAGCCTATAGTGGATTTAAACCATGGTTGCATACTTCATTTTTCTCAAGTTTGCTTTCAACACAGCAGTCTGTTTCTGTATGTTTGTTGGAGAATAACGAGACCCCGGACATCAGTGTTCGTTATGTGGCGCTGTATTAAAAACTACCGGCCGTACAAACAAGCGCAAGCACTTCCCCCGTGCTGCTGGGGATAACCATTCTGAAAGGAGGGGGGTTTCACTCCCCGTAGTCACTTTTGGCTATTGTGGTAAAGTGAGGTAGTGCATTGTGTAATACGCAATATGCAGATGTCGGATAATGAGGGGAGGGTCATAGTCTGTAACAGGAGGCAGGGGTCGGGCAGAGGGTGGGGAGTGCGGGCAGAGCAGGGAGGGAGTTGAGTCTCCTGACCGCCCGGTGGAAGAAACTGTCTGAGCCTGGTGGTTCTGGCACGGTGACTTAGCAATCTCCTTCCTTGCCATTATGATATTTACATTTAAATAACAACAACAATAATAATAATAATAATAATAATAATAATAAAATTATGTGAAAGACAATTGTAAATAGCACTGTGATTTATCCATTTTGTGTTTATATTGAACTTAATTGAATGGTGTTTGTTGTTGTTTTTTTCTTCTTTCTACCTACATTCTTGCTGCTGGAGGCTGTAAATTTCCCCAGTGTGGGACAAATAAAGGATATCTTATTTATATGAACAAGGACGGAGGGACGATGACAGAAGGATTACCAGGTCGCGGATCGAGGACAGACCGGCAAAATATGGTCAAGTGCCTATCGCTGATTTTGCATTTGCACTATTTCTCTTGTTGAACACATCAAATGTTTTCGTATTATTTTGCTCCTAAAAACTAATGAGATAAAATACACTTCCTATTTGAGAGGAGTATTTCTTTATTTCACGTGTAGAATTGTGGTCACTTTCATTTTTACAAATGTTGGGTGTTTTGGACTGGCTTGTTTGTTGTTAATTTATTGGCCAATGTCAGGCAATGAAGCAATGTTTAAAAAGAGTTCCATAGATAGAAATTAACTATTTTAAGTCGACACAATAGTTTATAAGTTTATTAAAAGGAAATCACTGCCTGCCTTAGTGGGAATCCGACGCGGAGGCATGCAACGCAGTTTTGCAACCTGTGAACTATCGTAGCTCACGCGTACCGTTTTAAAATGTTTCTTTGTGACTGCCATCTGTGAATTGTACATGAAACACACTTTGCCCGACAATAATAATAATAAAGGCAACATCGCAACAGCTCTGATTGAAAGCTGCAATTAGACTGCTGAGTGCAAGCAACTTCTGGTGACGCAGGGTTTATTTTATTTTATTTTTTAAATACTTTTTGTGAAAGTACGACTGATAGGATGATTCGGGTGCAGTGTGCATGAAAAAAAATATGACTAACATGCACAGAGACACACAAATGTTTGTGTTTTTTACACGACGCCCCTCGCGATCTACGTAATGCGCACCCCTGTGCTATCCATCCATCCATCCATCCATTTTCTGATCCGATTTATCCTCACAAGGGTCACGGAGCGTGCCGGTGCCTATCTCAGCTGTCTCCGGGCAGTAGGCGGGGGACACTCAGACCAGGTAAATTGAGTTTATGATAATAATAATAATACATTTTATTTGTAAGCGCCTTTCACAACATTCAAGGACACTTTACAACCAAGAGCAAATAATAAAACTACAGATAAAATTATAAACAGAAAAAGAGAAAGATTTAAGGTGGATATGCAAGTCTGAATAGGTGGGTTTTGAATGTGGGAAGAGTCTCAATATTACGAATATTGGGTGGAAGTTCCAGAGTTTGGGCGCAAAGCGGCTGAAGGCTCTGCACCCCTTTGTACTGAGACGGGCAGAGGGTAGAGAGAAGTAGAGGGAGTATGAGGACCTGAGTGAGCGATAGGAAATGGAAATTTGAAGATCTGACAGACAGGGGGTGGGGGGGGGGGGGGGGGGGTTATGGATGGCTTTGAATGTATAGGGAAGTATTTTGAAATTAATTCTAAGTCGGAGGATGGGGGTGATATGATGGAAGAAGGGGGTTCTCGTGATGATCCGGGCTGCTGGATTCTGAGTTATGGAGGAATTTGTAATGGACACCGAAGAGAAGTGAATTCCAAAAGTTTGAGACCCCTGCTTTAGAGGAAGAGCCAAGGGAGAGGCGAGTGTGGGCATCTGTGGTTAGGTTGCTGCTCCTGCATCCTGACCACCGATAAGCAGAAGAGGGATGATGGAGGGACGGATGGATTATTATTTGGGTGTGGAAATGACTATGATTGCCTGCCAGGGTGTACCCCACCTCTCACCTGAAGTTGGCTGGTGTAAATTCCAGCTCAACCACAACTCTCATGAAGACAATCCTTGTTAAAAATTTAAAAATGAGACGTGAAAAGGCCCGACTCACCACTGAGCTGTGTGATGATGCCTTTAAGGCGCCGAACCATTTCACTCCTTTTGAGCCTCTCCTGTCTTCTGACCAGCATCAGATTCAACAGCAAAAGGATAAGGAGGGCAGCTGCATTCACCAGCTCGCTGCCAGAACTGAAAAGGTCAAGCAATTTCATGATCATCTTACTTGAAGCATCAAATTCATGTTGTTTATTTTACAGCTAATGAAAGTGAGGATTTCACGGTAACTGTCGTTACCGGTAGCGTGTCTTTTCCGTGGCGTCATTTCGACGGTACGAAAAATAGTTTAACCAAAAAAAGTCACCGTACACGAATTGACTGTACGTGATCGAATCTCTCCTGAGGAGGGGATCGGCGAACTGTCGTGTAGCCAGCAGAACTCGATCCGCTTCTTCAGCCAAACCCCGATAATCGCCAGTCGTCAGCCAAGCCGAGTTAGCCAACACCACGCGCATTGGCCCTGGTAGTTGGCATAGGAAAATGCACGGGAAAAGAAATCCGCCTTCATTCGAGCCTAACAGCGACAGCATTTTGTCCATCAGATCCACTGCCGTGCCATCGCCCAGCCCGGGAAGGGAAAGGAGTCCGTCTGCTCTTTCCGAGTCCGACAAACTGAACCTCCTGAGCAGAAGCTGTTTGAGCGCATCGTATTTCCCGCCTTGTGGGGGCGCCCGCAAGAGCTGTATCGCATGACGTGTAATCTGCTGGTCAAGGGACGCCACGACCATGTAATATTACGGCTCATCGGTAGTGATTCCCCGTAGGTGGAAAAGCGCTTCCACATGCTGAAACCACGAAGCCGGGTCGCTCTGCCAGAACTCCGGTAGGCTCGCGGCAGAGGCGGCGGCTGCAAGTTGCGGGAGTTGGGGCGACGTGGCCGAGATTGACACCTCTTTAACCGAAACATTTTAACGTCAGTGTCACCAATGTGGCAGTCAAATTGATTATTAATTGATTATTAAGAAACCATAGTACATGTTTTTTTAAATAGAGGAAGGAATGCTCTTCAATAATGTATTGTGACAAATCTTTGCAAATCTTTGCTTGTGTCATGTGAGGGGTAAGAAGATTTTATAAGATCCAATTGTTGTTGTGACCCTGAAGTGATCAAATCCACTCTCCTCTAACTCCTCATGGCAGCGCTGTGCGACACTAAACATTCACTTCAATCAACATTCTCGCTTCTTTCATCTCAAACTGCTTCAATCAACAAAGCGTATGAGGGAAAAGTGGTTAACATTGCAAGGCTGTCTGTGTTTTTATGTTGTGTTTATTATTTACTTTATGTTAAGTGTTTCGTAAAGCGCTTTGTTACAGGCGCAGCTGTTGTGAAAGCGCTATATAAAGCCGGATGGATTGTATTGTATTCATTTTAAATCCATCCATCCATTTTCCGATCCGCTTATCCTCACAAGGGTTGCGGGGTGTGCTAGAGTCTATCCCAGCTGTCTTGGGGCAGTAGGCGGGTTACACCCTGAACTGGTTGCCAGCCAATGGCAGGACACACATAAACATACACCCATTAAGTCTCACACTCACAGCTAGGGACAATTTAGAGTGTTCCATTAACCTGCCATGCATGTTTTTGGAATGTGGGAGGAAACCGCAGTACACAGTTGTGCACAGTTGCACAACTTAAATGAATCAGATCAGGCATACAAACGTTCAAATACGGGGGAACTACCTGCCCTTTGGTTGACTGCCATAACAACACAGGAGTCCAAGTGCCACCATAACAGTGAGAGCAGCCCCTGGCCAGTGGAGACAGGAATGGCGGTTTTCATGGTAGAAGAAGCTGTTCACCCACTGTTCCTGTGAAAACATGGGATGGTTACAGGTAAAATTAAGCTGTGTTCAGAGGTTTACGGATTGGGCGTGAATGACATATGGTCTTTGACTGATTTATTGGTGTTATGATGATACAAATGTCATCTTCAAAAACAAGAATTCAGTTCACTTTCTATGATATTGTGGGTTAAACTGCCAATTCTAAAGTTAAAAACAATAAAACACAACCTAGGTTCTGCAGAGGGGTGGCAGGATATTTGATGTTTGCTAGGGCTACAAATTTTTAATCAACTCATTGTTTTATTAAAAGGGCAGTTTGAAAAACATATGCAGATGAAATGTGGATAAATGAACTCAAACATAAAGCACAGGATAACTGAACATAATATAAATGGCAATAAAATGGGAACCAAAAAAAAAAGTAAAAAGTCAAGATACTAAAAATAAGGCCTAAAGTGTCAAAGAATAGCAACACTAATCAAAAATAGTGACCAAGCAATGGCTCAGAACTCCAAAAACTTTTAAGTTTGAAAAGACTGAAGTCAAGCCACCACCCAAAACGATATTGCTTAACATTTTTTTGGAGGGGCGGGGTAATTATTTTTGGAAACTTTAATATACAAAGTTAAACTGACCCAGAAACTTAACTGCTGTTCTTAAAAAATGTTCTCTCATCATGACACATTAAAGTGGAGTTTTAAGTTTTGTTGGGGTTTTTTTGTTTTTGTTTTTCTCTACAACGAAACCTACATGGGCGAAAATACCCCCTATTGGAATAAAAATAAAGAGTACACATATGTTTGTGTGTGTGTGTGTGTGTGTGTGTGTGGCGTGTGTTTTTACATGTGAGATCAAATTTGCTCCAGTGAAAAATCACCTGTTGTGAAAAATTTCTTGCAAACATGGTTTCGTTGTAGAGGAGTTTCACTGTAATTTCATCGGGTCTTGATTGAACCGTTAGCTTCCGCTTAAACTTGTATGACAATTAATGCTCAAAACACATCACATTGCACATCCAACATTATGGCAACAGTTGAAATTAACAAATTGGAAGATGACCGAAATAAATATGTCCATGTACCTGTGCAGAACTCCGCCTGCGTGTTGTCTTCTGGTGCTGGTCCAGTAGGCTGCTAAGCTGATCCCTGAGTTTCCCCAAAGCTTGGTGAGTCAACAAGCCCAAAGCAACGGGATCTTCCTCCTAGAACACGACACAGAGTTTTACACCAGGGGATAAACAAACCTTTCTGAAGCTGAGAGCTACTTCTTGGCTGCTGATTAGTGTGAATGGCTACCAGTTTGATAAAAACTTTTTAAAATAACACATTTGCTCATATTATATTACGGGGTTTTTTTTAGGTCCCAAGCAGTAACCGCTGCAAGATCCCTATTGTTTGTGTAGGTTAATTATTATTGTGAATCACATGATCCAAGGACAAAAGCTGCATGAAAAATCAAACTTTCACACTCATGGGTCCTGGTGATTAAAAAAAAAAAGTTATTATGCACAAATACAAAAGAAATGGCTCTGTACCACACCTTGAATTGTACTCCAATCCCAGTGCGTTTGACCTAGAGATCGGAAAATTAAGAGGAACATGAAGCACTTCGAGATGTACAAAAAAGTTCATTGCCGCCTATGTGCTAAAATGAACAGGAAGAGAAGCTATGATTTTTTTAATGTCCAATTTTAGGACATTTTTACATGTAAAAAGGGGTCATAGTGCTATGACTTCTGTGGCCTTGTCCTCGAGCAGGGGTACCCAAATCCAGTCTCCAAGAGCCGCTATCCCTCCTCCTGCACACCTGATTCTCTGAGAGACAGAGAGAGATGATTTGCTTTCGCAGGCCACATGAAATGACCTGGCCCCCTGGCAGAGAGAGCGAGAGCGAGAGCGAGAGCGAGAGAGAGAGCGAGAGAGAGAGCGAGAGAGAGATTGTCGGGAAAAAAAAGCAGCACATCTCTCTTCGCCTCCTCCTCATTAATACCGATGAATTGTCTTGGCAGAAAGACATCGGCTACGTGGGGATAGCTGGCCAGGAGTTAGCTGGAGGCTAACGGTATAGATCGAGTATATACATCCATCCATCTTCTACCTCTTATCCGGGGCCGGGTTGCGTGGGCAACAGCTTTAGCAGGGAAGCCCAGACTTCCCTATCCCTAGCTACTTCTTCCAGCTCTCCCCGGGGGATCCCAAGGCGTTCCCAGGCCAGCTGGGTGACATAGTCTCTCCAGCGTGTCCTGGGCCTTCCTCGGGGTCTCCTCCCGGTGGGACATGCCCAGAACACCTCACCAGGGAGCCGTTCAGGAGGCATCCGAATCTGATGCCCAAGCCACCTCATCTGGTTCCTCTTGATGTGGAGGAGAAGCGGCTCTACTCCAAGCCCCTCCCGGATGACCGAGCTTCTCACCTTATCTCTAAGGGAGAGCCCGGACACCCTGCGGAGAAAACTCATTTCGGCCGCTTGTATCCGGGATCTAGTTCTTTCGGTCACGACCCATAACTCGTGACCATAGATGAGGGTTGGAATGTAGATCGACCGGTAAATTGAGAGCTTCGCCCTTTGCCTCAGCTCCTTCTTCACCACGACAGACTGATACAACGTCTGCATCACAACAGACGCTGCACCTATCCGCCTGTCGATCTCTCGCTCCCTCCTGCCCTCACTCGTGAACAAGACCCCAAGATACTTAAACTCCTCCACTTGGGGCAAGATCTCCCACCCGACCCGGAGGGGGCACTCCACCCTTTTCCTACCGAGGACCGTGGTTTCAGATTTGGAGGTGTTGATCTTCATCCCATTCAACCCGCCACAGAACTCCCCGAGGGACACGGTCAAACGCCTTCTCCAGGTCCACAAAACACATGTAGACTGGTTGGGCGAATTCCCACATACCCTCGAGGACCCTGCTAAGGGTGTAGAACTGGTCCACTGTTCGACGGCCGGGACGAAAACTACAATGCTCCTCCTCAATCTGAGGCTCGACTTCCTGACGGACCCTCCTCTCCAGCACCCTTGAATAAACCTTACCAGGGAGGCTGAGGAGTGGGATCCCTCTGTAGTTGGAACACACGCTCCGGTCCCCCTTTTTAAAAAGGGGGACTGCCACCCTGGTCTGCCAATCCAGAGGCACTCTCCCCGTTGACCACGCGATGTTGCAGAGGCGTGTCAACCAGGACAGCCCCACAACATCCAGAGCCTTGAGGAACTCCGGGCGGATCTCATCCACCCCTGGGGCCCTGCCACTGAGAAGCTTTTTAACCACATCGGTGACTTTAACCACAGAGATAAGAGAGCCCACCTCAGGGTCCTCAGACTCTGCTTCCTCCAAGGAAGACGTGTTGGTGGAGTTGAGGAGGTCTTCGAAGTACTCTGCCCACCGGTTCACAAGGTCCCAAGTCGAGGTCAGCAGTGCCCCATCCCCACAGTACAGAGTGTTTGTGGTGCACTGCTTCCCCCTCCTGAGACGTCGGATGGTGGAACAGAATTTCCTCGAAGCCGTCCGGAAGTCGGCTTCCATGGCCTCACCGAACTCGTCCCACACTCGGGTTTTTGCCTCGGCGACCATCGAAACTGCGTTCCGCCTGGCCAGTCGATACCCGTCAGCTGCCTCTGGGGTCCCACAGGCCATAAAGGCTCGATAGGACTCCTTCTTCAGCTTGACGGCATCCCTTACTGCTGGTGTCCACTAGCGAGTACGAGGGTTGCTGCCACGACAGGCACCAACCACCTTACGGCCACACAGATTGGCCGCCTCAACAATAGAGGCACGGAACATGGTCCACTCGGACTCAATCTCCCCTGCCTCCCCCCGGAACATGGGAAATGCTCTGTCGGAGGTGGGAGTTGAAACTCCTTCTGACAGGGGATTCCGCCAGACGCTCCCAACAAACCCTCACAATACGTTTGGGTCTGGCAGGATGGACCGGCATCTTCCCCCACCATCTGAGCCTACTCACCACCAGGTGGTGATCAGTTGACAGCTCAGCCCCTCTCTTCACCAGAGTGTCCAAAACATGCGGCCGCAAATCCGATGATACAACCACAAAGTCGATCATCAAACTACGGCCTCGGGTGTCCTGGTGCCAAGTGCACATATGGACACCCTTATGTTTGAACAAGGTGTTCGTTCCTCCCAATCACGCCCTTCCAGGTCTCACTGTCATTGCCCACGTGAGCATTGAAATCTCGCAGTAGAACAAGGGAGTCCCCAGCAGGAGTACTCTCCAGCACACCCTCCAACGACTCCAAAAAGGGTGGGTGTATGCTGAGCTGCCGTTTGGTGCATATGCACAACAACAGTCAGGACTCGTCCCCCCACCCGAAGGTGGAGGGAGGCAACCCTCTCGTCTACCGGTGTGAACCCCAATGTACAGGCACTGAGCCGGGGGGCAATGAGCATGCCCACACCTGCTCTGCGTCTCTCACCGTGAGCAACTCCAGAGTGGAAGAGAGTCCAACCCCTCGAGAGAGAACTGGTACCAGAACCCAGGCTGTGTGTGGAGGCAAGTCCGACTATATCCAGTCGGAACTTCTCTGCCTCACACAACACCTTCCCTGCCAGAGAGGTGACATTCCATGTCCCAAGAGCTAGCTTCTGCAGCCGAGGATCGGACCACCAGGGTCCCTGCCTTTGGCTGCCGCCCAGCTCGCATTGCACCCGACCCCTTTGACCCCTCCCACGGGTATTGAGACCATGAGATGGGGGACCCACGTTGCCTCTTCGGGCTGAGCCGGGCCGCGCCGGGCCCCATTGGTGTAGGCCCGGCCACCAGGCGCTCGCCAACGAGCCCCACCTCCAGGCCTGGCTCCAGACGGGGGCCCCGGTGACCCGCGTCCGGGCAAGGGAAACTGAGTGCCATCGATTTTATTTATCATAATGGGCTTTGTGAGCCGTGCTTTGTCTGGTCCCTCACCTAGGACCTGTTTGCCATGGGTGACCCTGCCAGGGGCATAAAGCCCCAGACAACTTAGCTCCTAGGATCATTGGACACACAAACCCTTCCAACAAGGTAATGTGACAGCTCACGGAGAGGTGATAGACAAACTCAAAGTTATCATGTTTAAAAGTTTCATTTGTATGCTTGATTGACCTCAAACGCATGTGTTTTGAGCACACAGGAAAAAGAGCCAACTTGAGCTGAATGAAACTGAGGGCTTGTTAACCGATAGTACAAACAGGAAGGTTCAACTTCGGGTGGGCAGAACGATAAGATGTCCTTGAGTTTGTGCTGTGTCTCAATTCATGCAAAATATACCCATTGAATTAACAGGGTCTCCATTGTTTTGTACCAAGAGATACTTTGACCTGAGGGGCGTATTAGTGGGCTGGGCTGAGAGGCGTGACATGTAAATGAAGAATGTGTAATTTGCATACATAATCAATAAGAAGCTTGCAGAAGCTGCAGAGGTCAGGTGTCAGTTAAGAAGCGCGCACGGAGTGGCTTCACAGAAAACTTTGCATCCTGTCGGCAGTGATAGTCGATCTGTTCCTGAGTCTGTTTGTTCAACTATCCGAGCGAACATCTCTGACAGCCGTCAGAGCATAAAGTGAGAGCCGCCTTCGATGCCACCAATACAACTCTCTGCGTCTCTCTAAGAAGGCAATGATGATGAATGTTAATTACTGTATCAGGTTTTATCATTAAAAGGCGTCCGCCTTCTTGACGAAGGCGGACGCTTTTTGCCCAGCTCCTGCCCTCAGCCCCACCCTCACCCTGCTCGCCACTTAGTCTTTGTCCAACTTTTTAGACTTTACCTTTTAAACTTTTTTTCCGTAGCCTCCTATCGTATTTTCATCCGAAGAACTAACCATGGAATTAGTTGGCTGGTCTCTCGATGCAATCGACAAAATTTTTTCGACGGAAAGAGCAGGCAGTGGGGAGCCTGCTTGCCCTCCGGGGACATTTGCTGACGGATACGCCCTGGATCCATGGAGAAAGTGGAGACCGGTGTGCCTGGCAATACTGTCCGTGGAGGATGTGGAAGACATCTACATTATTGGCCTTTTGATAAAACGTATGCTGCTGTTTGGTGTTGGCAGCTTTCTGTTCTATCGCAAATTTCAACCGACGGGAGCGGCTTTATTGGAAGTGAAGAAGCTGCCGGTCATTCTGGATGGTTTGGCGCGAATGTCCAACACTCAGACTCAAGCGGGGACTGAGCTCAACAGCAATATTGATGCGGTTTTGCTATCTCACTTCAAAACGGAATAAAGTACAATTCTGCACTGACTTCGTCCATTGCTGGGTTTCTGATATATAATAATTAACACATTTTTGAATTGTTGATTATGAGCATATGCGCCGCCCTGTCTGTCTGCTGACGTTTCTACGGATTTATTCATGAAATGAGGGCCAATCAACAAAGACAGTGTGATGTCGTCTGTTCAGAACACAAAAGTGATATTGTCAACCATTAACACACCGAGTGTTTGCATGGCTGCTTTTGCATGACTGAAACCTTTCGTGTAGTTAATCACCTGCAAATTCCAGGGTCCTTTAACGGTTTTATAAAAAGGAGCTCAGCTCAGGTAAACACCTCAGAACTTAAGTAGATATTGAACCAAGCAAATCAAGGTACCTGCTTCATATCCTTTGACCCCATGGGAACCGCGACCACTCCACATGCTCTGCTTCTCCACTGGTGTACACCACGTGACAGATTACTGTCTGTGCATGCCAGATCCAAATTTGGACAGAGGCCTCTCAGGTCGCTCCCGGTTCAGCGATGCTTTAGGAATGTGAAGGAAGAATTAGACATCAGGTACATTTATAGGAAAACAAACACACATACATAAACATACAGATAGAATCCCAACCATATCTTTTTTAATAAATTTTAACTTTTCTTATTAATCCCCTACTTATCTCTACATGTCTTTACCCGAACGTTTTATCTTTTCAATGAAGCCATTTTTTTTTACGACACAATGAATTCATAAAATAGAGATTGGCCATGTGTGATGTGTGTGCCAGGTTTCATGTTTTTGCGAATGAAATCAAAATGATGAGAAAAGATATAAGCGTTTGCATGTCTGACTATTTTACTACATATATGTGTAATCGATGCCATGCTAAGTTGCCGAGCAGATTCTTACTGCGCATTATTATTATTAGCGCAGGCGCTCTTGGGTAAACGTCGACCAAATCAGTGACATTTGGACGCTTTACACAGGGGTGTCTGAAGTCGGTCCTCAAGGGCCGTTGTCCTGCCTGTTTTCCAGCTCTCTCGGGAGCAACACACCTGATTCAAATAATCAGTGTCATTCAAATGCTGCTTCATCTGAATCAGGTGAGTTGCAGCTGGGAGAGCTGGAAAACAGGCAGGACGGCCGCCCTCCAGGCCTGGAGCTAGACATGCCTGCTTTACGATGACGGAATGATATAACTCCAACTTGATTCGTTGCCAGTGGAAAACCAAACACGTTCTTTGTGAGAACTTGTTAAGCACCAACTAAGAACAGTACTGGCGCCGAACAAACACAGTTTTATGGGTGGAAAAGTGGTAACGTGTACCTTCAAAGTTTGTCACACTTGATACGTACAACCAGCGCTGCTTCACTAAAAATTGTTCAGCCATTATTTCAAAATCGCTAAATAACCGACTAAAATATTGATGCTGTTGCTAGGCCTGATGTGCAAAGCTTCATTCGTTTTCATACATGTTCAGACCGTAAAAAGTACTGTTTTTTTTCCTTGGTGACATTGCCATGGTAACAGCTTTTGGCAAAAATTCAAACTTCGTGTTCCCACATCATGAAGGCCTAGAAACTCTTCAGAGTAAATATGAGGCAAATCTGGTCAACTCGTTGGGAGGAAAAAGGAGCAACATATTTATTTCCTTCAACCAGTAGGCGGCGCTGCCACTACGATATAAATGACTTGGTCCATGTCTTCAGCCCGAGACTCATCAAATGAATCAAATATTGACAAGATACGATCATATGAGTCAAGTTACAGCAGCTTTTGTCATCAATGCAACATCAAATATTACAAATATTTAATTTGTGTTGTCTTGAGAAACAGCACGCCACCACAGCATTAGCGTTCGGCAACAACTCACAAATTTCATCTTTTCAAATCATGAAGGCTTTTCCGAGCAAATTCAAAGTAGATCCGGAAGAAAAAAAACACAAGGAAAAACAAGGAAAGAAAAACTCAAATCATAAAACACTGATTTCATGTAGCCAGTAATACTACTGGGACGGCGGGACGGTTGGCTCAGAGCCCGGCGGCACCGCAGACTCCCAAACGGGCGGCGGCGGAGGCACGGCACGACACGCTCGACCACCAAGGCAGCGCGAGCAAACGATAGCCAGCCGGCGTGGTTGGGCGAGAGGACGCTTCGGAAAATTAGAACACACTCCCTGTTTTAAAATTACAAAAAAAAGCAATCAGAATAATGGACAGCCAGAGCTACCACCACTTGAGACCAGCCTGCTGAACGGCTAATCCGGCAGCAGTGGCGGAAAACTTCGAACACTGCGGCGGTGCCGTCAGGGGAGGCCACAGGCTCACTGCCACGTCACCAACTTCTGGGTTGGCACAAAGATCACAGCACACCTCATCAGCCGACTAGCAAGAAAACCCGAAAAAATGCCGCCCAAACGAGTACAAGATATTAAACAGGACGAAGAATTCATGACCCTTACGCAAGTCAACGAACTACTCACGCAACAAAAAGAACTGTTCACAGCACTTATTCAGCAACAACAAGAACACTTCAAAGGATTTGTAAAGATGATACTGGATTCAACAAACACACGACTCGACAATTTTTCCAGGGAAATTCAAGAACTGAAAACAAGTCTTAATTTTGCCCAAAAGGAGGTTGATGATATTAAAAAACAACAAACGAATGGAACTGACCATTGCAAAGCCATGCAAACTGAAATCTATAAAGTATGTGACAGTATGCTTGTTTTAACTGACAAGATGGACTACTAAGAGGGACAATCTAAAAGAAATAACTTGATAATCGATGGAATTGAAGAAAGGCAAGGAGAAACGTGGACCGAAACGGAGGAAAAAGTGCAGAAAATCTTCAAGGACCAACTGCAATTAAAGGAGACAATCGAGGTGGAAAGAGTCCACCGCACGGGGAGATCCGAATCGGGAAGACCTCGACCAAGACCAGTCGTGGTGAAGTTTGAAAAATATAAGGACAAAACAATGATACTACAGAGTGCAAAATACTTAAAAGGCACCAAAATTTACATTAATGAAGATTATACAGATACCGTACGTCAAAAAAGAAAAGAATTGCTTCCAAAACTAAAAGCGGCACGTGAAAGAGGGGAAATTGCCTACTTGAGGCACGACAAACTCATCGTCCACCCCCGCAACAGTACTCCAATTCAAAGGGCTCCACTTCAACATGCTGAGAGCTGATTACCACCAGACGAAACTTAATGACTAAATACATATAGGAAAAAACAACACAAACATGGACTTTAAAATCTTTGATTACGCTGAACATAAGACATTCGATCCAGAGAACAACTTGGATCCAGACAATAATTTCTTCAATCATAATCACAGCATCACAAACTCAAAGTATTATACTGATGAACAATTCAACTCAAATGTAGAACTGAAAAATACATTTTCAGTGATACATATAAATAGTAGAAGTCTATACAAAAATGTCACCAAAATCGGAGAATATTTAACTACATTTAATAAATTTACAATTATTGCCATATCAGAAACTTGGCTTGATGATGAAAAAACAAGTGAAATGAAAATTGATGGATATGAAATGTATGCAACTCATAGGGAAGACAAAAAAGGAGGGGGGTTGCAATATATGTAGATAAAACACTGAAATGCTGCAAAATTGAGAGCTTGACAAACACAACTGAGAATCTAATGGCATGTCTAACTTTGGAAATACACGTGAAAAATGCATCAAATGTTATTTTAAGTTGCGTTTATAGGACACCAGGATCTTGTCTAGACACATTTAATAAAAAACTGACAGATATGCTAAGTTGTTCTAATGACAAGAAAACACGAATAATATGTGGCGATTTTAACATCAACTTATTAAACCCAAATGGACACAAAAAAACAACAGATTTCATAAATACAATGTATAGCAACGGTCTATTCCCAGTCATTCTGAGACCCAGCAGAATAACAGTGGATACGGCCACATTGATAGATAACATATTTATAAATAAGATTGATCACAAAAAGGAAAGTGGACTTCTCATAACTGATATAAGTGACCATCTACCAGTCTTTGTAGTCCTACACAATTACTTTGCTAGAAAAACAAAACCAATAACCCATACATCAGAAATAAGACTCAGAACCCAACATTCCATTGCAGCTTTCAAGCTCGACCTAGACAAGCAAAATTGGTCTGAGGTCTACACAAATGATGATCCAAACACTGCGTTTGAAGCATTTCAGTCAACCATAACCTCCTTATACGATAAACATTTCCCAGTAATTAAAGTCACCAGAAAGTTCAATGGACAAAGTAAGCCATGGATAACAAAAGGCAAGAAAATGCATGTAAAAAGAAAAACAATCTATACAAATCGTTTCTAAAATCCAGAACCAATGAAGCTGAAACAAAATACAAGACTTATAAAAACAAATTAGTAAATATTATAAGAGCTAGTAAGAGAGACCATTTTCATGCATTATTAGAGCAAAATAAAAGCAATACTCAAGAAATCTGGAAGATCTTAAATCATGTAATTGGAAATAACTCCAAAAAAGTAGATTATCCAGAGTATTTTATGAAAGACAAAAATACCATTATTGAGGAAACGGCAGAAATAGCAAATGAATTTAATGAATATTTTATTAATATCGGCAGTAACTAAGCAAAACAAATTCCCTCTTTAGAAATACATAAACACATAGAAAAAAATCCTTCCACAATGTTTCTTACTGCTGTGAATCAAAATGAAATATTAAATATTGTAAAAACATATCAAAGCAAAAAGTCAACCGACTGTTTTGATATTGATATGTCAATAGTAAAACATATTATAGAACTTGTAGTGCGACCCTTTACATATATATGCAACCTGTCATTTAAAGTCGGTATTTTTCCATCAAAAATTAAAACAGCTAAAGTTCTTCCAATTTTTAAAAATGGTGAAAGACAATTCATAACAAATTATAGACCTATATCACTGTTACCACAATTTTCAAAAATATTAGAAAAATTATTTTCTCGCAGACTCGATAACTTCATTGATAAACACATGGTATTAAGTGAAAATCAATATGGCTTCAGAGAAAAACGGACCACCTTATTGGCAGCAATGGAGTTTGTGGAAGCAATAGCCACTAATATAGATAATAAAGAATACACGGTCGGGATTTTTCTAGATCTAAAAAAAGCTTTTGATACGGTAGACCATGCTATATTATTGAAAAAATTAGAGAGATATGGTATCAGAGGCACAGCACATAAATGGATTGAAAGTTATTTAGAAAACAGATATCAGTATGTGCAGTTCAAAAACAAAAAATCCAACTTGCTGAAGATTATCCATGGAGTGCCTCAGGGGTCAGTGATTGGACCAAAACTGTTCATTTTATATATTAATGATATCTGTAGTGTGTCAAAACAATTCAAATGCGTCCTTTTCGCTGATGATACAACCTTTTACTGCTCTGGAAAAAATATGAAACCACTCCTGACAAAAACAAATTATCTTTAAATTTAACAAAAACCAAACTAGTTGTTTTTGGCATAAGACCAATTAAAGACCAAATTAAAATAAAGATAAATTCAATTGAAATAGAACGAGTCTTTGAATATAAGTTTCTTGGACTAGTAATAGATACCAAACTATCCTGGAAGCCACACATAGATAACATAAAAAGAAAAGTATCCAAAACTATCGGGATACTCTACAAAACGAAGGATGTGTTGAATAAGAGCTCCGTGTATACATTATATTACTCATTATTACTACCATATCTGACCTACTGTGTAGAAATATGGGGAAAAGCCTGTAAAACGAACACACTCCCCGTTTTTAAAATTACAAAAAAAAGCAATCAGAATAATCAACAGGTCGAAATATATAGAACCCACAAATCCAATATTCATCAAATTAAACACAATGAAATTCTACGACCTAGTAGACTACAAAATTACTCAATCAATGTATAAAGCACATAACAACCTCCTTTGCCAAAATATCCAGCAGCTTTTTGAAATTAGAGAGAGCTGGTATCATCTAAGGGGCACTAATCAATACAAAAAATCCAGAACAAGAACAAACATTAAACAAAGGTGTGTATCAGTAATTGGTGTCAATCTATGGAATAAGCTTGAAACGGATCTGAAAATGAGCAAATCGTTGGAGGAGTTCAAAAACAAATTCAAAAGATTAGTGCAAAATAACTACATGAATCTGAATTAAAATAGATACATTTGATATACTTATAAAATATAGTAATATAACTGTTTGTTCTTGTTTTGGATTTTGATCAACTTAACAATTGTATTCAAGGAATGCCAATTATAATGAATATCAGAAAATCGAAATACAAAAGAAGAAAGAATAACTATATATATACAAACCAAAAGGTGTAGAAATAGAATAGCATAGTATACACAAGGGTAAAAACATTTAATGATAGGTAGTTTTTCATTTCTTTGTTTTGAAAAATGAACAATTCAGTTACATAATAAGGGGTAGGACTAGATAAGTTATTTACTTCTTCCTACTCCTTTGAGCATATAACTGTGATGTGTGTTTTTCTTTTTTCTCTTTTAACTATTTCTAATTTTCCTTTTATAATTTTGTTTGACCTTTGTCAACCTGTTATTGCGTGTACTATATATGCTCAATAAAACAAACAAACAAACAAACTACCACTCCGATGAAAAATAAGTTTGCAGATATCTTCAGAACGCGACTATTATATGCGTGAAATTCGGGATTTTCGAAAGTATGTGCAGAGGAATTATTAAGCATTTCCTCCTTTGTGGCAAAAGAATGGATAAATGCAAATTTTGATGCGTCGCTCCCATCATTCAGTATTTCGATCTCTCTGGCCTCCAAACTGGTATATTATGTTCATGATTGAGAGATACAATACGGCGTGACGACACGATTCGAAGCTCTGTTGTGTCGTGTAGTGGTCGACCGGAACAAGACGCAGTGGCAGTCAGCACAATAATGGCAATAGCACCGTCCTTGAGTCGTCGACAACTGCATTCACCTTGTTATGATATCTTATAACTACCCATTATTGTCAGGCAAAGATGTCATCAGCTAGGGTACCAAATCGCTATCTATGTGTACAGCAGCACTGTTTGGTGCGCCATGTTGCATACCTTTCTTCTTCTTTTTCTTCTTCTTCAGCCCAATCACAGTAGTCTACGGACTAATGCAAGTATTGGGCCCCGTCCAAATACCGAGGCAACAGTCACCGGTCCTGACTAAAGTGGACATCAAGTAGAAGTGCAAGGTGGTGATTGAGAGCGCAGGTTTGATAGAAGCGCCTGAAAGATGCAGGATTGGGACAGTGCGTGTTACGTCATCGCCTTGCGCCGCTGCTTGAAGACGTCATCAAACATGGCGCACCACTTTCACGAGAGAGAGAGAGAGAGAGAGAGAGAGAGAGAGAGAGAGAGAGAGATTGTGGAATATTGCCACATCTGTCAGGCCAATGCAATTAAACGTACCCTTGCGTAAAATCAGTAGTGATAGCAAAATGAAGCCCCATAAAGCAGTGAAGCCCTGCAGGGAAGGACTTCCACAAGCTTCGGGGCTTCAAGATGAATCATTTCCTCGACTACGTTATCATGTGGACAGGAAAATGTATCACATGCTTGGTGCATGCAATAAAATGGTGTGGTGTAAATCATGCTCAGGACACATAATAATATGTATTTGAGTAGTGTTTTTACATGCATTTTTCTGTGTTACTTTGTCTATGTTTGTGCTTATGCAACAAGTGAAAATGTGAAATAAGCAGGTAAAATAAAGTGCGTATTCGTTTTGATTTAAAAACAATATTTAATCCAAAGGTTTTGGACTCAGGTGGTTTCTTTTTTTGCAGAGAATTTCACCTGCTTTTGAACAAACTCTTTCACATGGTACTGATGAAGCAGGGGTGCATAGATATGTGATAGCAAGTTGGTATGAAGGGGAATCCATAGCGTTTCTTTGTCGCTTTTATTTCGAACACTCAAACCTCTCGTATGATTTCCTGAGTCAGTCACGTCGTACACCCCCTTCGCGGGGCTTCAAATGTCACCACTGACGTATTCAACACGCGCTTCGAATTCCCATTCATGAACCACTCATCTAGATTACTTGGCACACGCTTCAGGGATTCGACCCGTGGAGCACATCACTAAGGGTGTACCCGGCAGAAAATGTCCCCGAGGAGCAAGCAGGCTCCCCACTGCCTGCTCTTCTTGTCGAGAAAATTTTGTCGATTGCATCGTTAGACCAGCCAACCAATTCCATGGTTTGTTTTTCGGATGAAAATACGGCAGGAGGCTAGGCAAGTTAGACAAAGACAGCACATAGACTGTGTGGCAAGCAGGGGAGGGTGGGGGGAGGACAGGAGCAGAGCAAAAAAGTGTCCGTCTTCATCGAGAGCCAAGCAGAAAGCTGCAGTTCTCACAAGCATTTATTCACATGAAGACTCCACAGACAGAAACGCTGCTTCAGAGTGCGAGGACTGTCTTCTTGAGCCAGTTACAACTTTGGATGAAGAGTCAGCATGTGATCTCACTCCTGAAGAACTTTCATCGAAAGTTGGTCAGATCAACAAGTACAGGTTGATCGTCTGTAAAATAAATCATTTCACATGCATGCATGTAAAATGTGTACCTGTGGGCTTTTTTGTTTTGTTATTACCAAACTAGCTGGTTCGCCGCCCTCCGGGCGGCTCGTCAGCTAGTTCCTGTGGAAGGCTGGTAAGGTGGGCCTTTGGCCCACAATAGTGTTGTTGCTTGGTTCAACTTTTTGTTCATCTTCATTGCTTATCGCGAAAATAAAGAGATGTTTAGCTCTACTAAATAACTAACAATTTTATTGCAATGCTTGTGGGTAGACAACATTTTTTCGCTAAGATGCCCGCGCGATCGTAGTGAGCCACTGCCTGAGCGGCGCGCAGTGGCGGCGCGCAGTGGCGGCGCGCAGTGGCGGCGCGCAGTGGCGGCGCGGTGAAGTAGGTACGTTTTGAAAAGGGACAGACGGAAGGACAGACCGCGTGCGGGACGACGCGCAATATATATATAGATGAGTGGATGTGGTGTATTAACCATCATAGATTTTTATGTTGTTTGGACGCATTGACTTCCCGTACTTTGTATTGCCATCTACTGCTCATGCGTGAAATGTTACCTGGAATGCGAAGTCTCTTCCCCACGAGGTTAATGGCGGAACTCGACGGTCGAATAAATAATAGAAAACGCGTGTATGTGCATCGTCATTTCAAGACACAACATCTGGCGACTAGTGATGGGAATTCCGGCTCCTTTTAGAGAGCCGGCTCTTTTGGATCGGCTCCCTAAAAAGAGTCAGCTATTTCGGCTCCCAAATGGCTTTTTTTGTTGCTTAAATTAATTTAATACCAAAAATAACGTAATATTATGTGTAAAACGAAGTACTAATGCAAAATAAAAGACATTATATCAAATATTTATTATTTATATGGCTTTATTTATATTCTTCTGAACATACTCAACACGGAGTGCTACAAAAATAAAAACAAAGTACAAAGACGCTTCTCAAAACAAGGTCGTCAAAAAGTTCCAATCTCTGAATGTGTATATTTATAAGCTTTTAACTATTTACAGTAAAATATAAGTACGCTTTGAATACCACACAACAAATTATAAATTAAAATTTGTAAAACAAAAAGAAAAAAAGCAGCATCCAGGTAAAGGTTTTAGCTTGTCTTTAGCGAAGATTAGCATGAAGAAAAGACCTCAGTGCCTCAGCTTTGAGGCGTTGATCCTGTTTCTCCTCTCTGTTAATATTTGCCCTGTTTTGGAGAAGATTCTCTCTGAGGGGACAGATGTTGCAACAACACACAGCCAACACAAAATGGATGTGTCACGTCGCGTGCTCGCCGACAGGTGGCGGATTTTTCCCTCCGCCTGTTCGGTGCACCTGTTCTCTATCTCGGACTGATTGCCCTCCTATATTAATGAGACTCCGGCAGTTCTCCCACTGCCGGAGAATTCCTTACCGTGCCATTGCTCTCTATCGCTAATCTCGTCGCTTGACAATTTCTCGCTGCCCTATTGCCTTACGGCCTCTTCCTTCGCGGATTTCATATTGTGACCAAATTGTTATCGTCGGTTCTCCTATCTCGGTAGTTCCTCGCCCTTTATCGTTTCGCGAGCGTTTTCTGTTGTCTTCCTTATTTTTTCCTGGTCCTTATTTGACCAGCGTTTTCTGTTATCGTTTTCCCTGTTCGGGCTCCTTTTGTTTTTTATTAAAACCCTTTATTTCTTACAAGATTCCTTTCGTTGTCTGCTTTTTCCGGGGATCCACCTCATTTTTTCTGTTGTGCACGAGGTGATTTCTTATCGCCTCGGGCTCAACGTGACAGGATGAAAATCCCTTGCAATCATTTCACCCAGTTCCTCATCAATTGTGTTCTGTTTTGCTGGTTTTATAGCTGTTTGCATAAAGTGGCTCATAGAGCTCTGGGTTGTACATCTAGGCAGTTGTGACATTGCAGCAGCAGCAACAGTTGCAGACACACTAGCACCTTCATTAATAGCTGGTTCCCTTGCTTGTCTTTTCTCTTCAAATTGTACTGATGGGTGGACATTTCTGATGTGCCTGTGCAGGTTATTTGCGGAGCATGATCTATGGGATATTTTAACCTTGCACAGTCTACACGCTGCCTTTGAACTATCAGTTAAATTGAAACGAGTCCATATTTCACTGCGTTTCCTATCCATTTTCTCACCTTACCACATTCCACCGTGTTGTTTTTTTTTCACTAACTAGCTCTCGTCTCCTTGTCTGTCTTGTTCGCCTGCTGCTCAGTTTGCTGCTGTGTGTTTCTCTTCTCTAACCCCTCCCCCTTCTCTAAACTGCAGCGCGCGTGTGTGTGTGTGTATGTGTGTGTAACCCTCCCCTTCCGGGTCCCAATGAGGAGCCGGCTCCCACCTCGCTCCCAATGAGGTGGGAGCCGGCTCCCATCGTTCACTTCAAAGAGCCGGCCCTGGGAGCAGGTTCTAGGTGAGGGGCCAGACAAAGCACGGCTCAAAGATAGCAATGATGATTGAAATGATGATTGAAATAAATGGATCTAGGTTTCCCTTGCCCGGACGCGGGTCACCGGGGCCCCCCTCTGGAGCCAGGCCTGGAGGTGGGGCTCGTTGGCGGGCGCCTGGTGGCCGGGCCTACACCCATGGGGCCCGGCCGGGCACAGCCCGAAGAGGCAAAGTGGGCCCCCCTTCCCATGGGCTCACCGCCCATGAGAGGGGCCAAAGGGGTCGGGTGCAATGTGAGCCTGGCGGTCCGATCCTCGGCTGCAGAAGCTAGCTCTTGGGACATGGAATGTCACCTCTCTGGCAGGGAAGGAGCCCGAGCTGGTGTGTGAGGCAGAGAATTTCCGACTGGATATAGTCGGACTTGCCTCCACACACAGCCTGGGTTCTGGTACCAGTTCTCTCGAGACGGGATGGACTCTCTTGCACTCTGGAGTTGCTCACGGTGAGAGGCGCAGAGCAGGTGTGGGCATACTCATTGCCCCCCGGCTCAGTGCCTGTACAATGGGGTTCACACCGGTAGACGAGAGGGTTGCCTCCCTCCGCCTTCGGGTGGGTGGACGGGTCCTGACTGTTGTTTGTGCATATGCACCAAACAGCAGCTCAGCATACCCACCCTTTTTGGAGTCCTTGGAGGGTGTGCTGGAGAGTACTCCTGCTGGGGACTCCCTTGTTCTGCTGGGGGACTTCAATGCTCACGTGGGCAATGACAGTGATACCTGGAGGGGCGTGATTGGGAGGAACGGCCCCCCCCGATCAGAACCCGAGTGGTGTTTTGTTATTGGACTTCTGTGCTCGTCACGGATTGTCCATAACGAACACCTTGTTCAAACATAAGGGTGTCCATATGTGCACTTGGCACCAGGACTCCCTAGGCTGCAGTTCGATGAGCGACTTTGTAGTTGTATCATCGGATTTGCGGCCGCATGTTATGGACACTCGGGTGAAGAGAGGGGCGGAGCTGTCAACTGATCACCACTTGGTGGTGAGTAGGCTCCGATGGTGGGGGAAGATGCCGGTCCGTCCTGGCAGACCCAAACGTATAGTGAGGGTTTGTTGGGAGCGTCTGGCGGAATCCCCTGTCAGAATGAGTTTCAACTCCCACCTCCGACAGAGCTTTTCCCATGTTCTGGGGGGGGCGGGGGACATTGAGCCCGAGTGGACTATGTTCCGTGCCTCTATTGTTGAGGCGGCCAATCTGAGTTGTGGCCGTAAGGTGGTTGGTGCCTGTCGTGGCGGCAATCCCCATACTCGCTGGTGGATGTTACGAACTCGGGTAAACCGAGTTAGGGAGGGGGATCCAAAAAACGTAGACAAAAACAAGGTCTCCGATGTAAAGACAATTTAATGTCCAAATCGAATCGGAAATAAGCGAGAACATAAAGCGCTGGTCCACAATGAGGACCAGGAGGTAAATCAAAAACGACTAACAAAAGGAGCTTGCACAAAAGAGCAAGAAAAGCAAAGTAAAGCCACAAACTACGAACGAAAAACTATGTAACACTTTGTACACGCGAGAAAAGCCAGATCATCAAAACAAAATGGTACTTACACACAAACTTGGTACCGAGACTACACGCGAAAACACGACGAGGTCAAAAGCCACTAGTCAATGAGCAACGAGGTAAGCAATGCCATAAACAATACTCCCACAACAGGTGTCGAACGTAGGAGTCCTTAAATAGTGTCTCTATTGATTAATGATTGCCAGCAGGTGTGCTAGAGAGACCGCTCCTGCCACCTGCTGGCCAGACCGAAAAACCGAAATGTGACAGTACCCCCCCCTCAACGGACGCCTCCTGGCGGACCACCCGGCTTCGACGGGTGCGCTGCATGGAATGCCCGAAGCAGGGACGGGTCTAAGATCCAGGAGCCGGGGACCCACTGCCGATCCTCTGGGCCGTAGCCTTCCCAGTCAACCAAATACTGAAAACCCCTACCCCTGCGCCGAGAGTCCAAGATTTCACGCACGGTGTACACTGGTTCACCGTCAACGATTTGTGGAGGAGGCGGCGACGTGAGCGGAGGAGCCAGGGGACTGGTGGCCACCGGCTTCAACAGGGAAACATGGAACACGGGGTGGACCTTCATGGTGGGCGGCAGTCGGAGCTTGACGGAGACGGGGCTGAGGACCGAGTCCACCTCGAACGGTCCAGTGAAGCGTGGCCCCAACTTGCGCGATGTACCTGCGAGTCGTAGATCCTTAGTTGCCAGCCACACCTTCTGTCCCACCTGATAGCTGGGTGCTGGGCGTCGGCGACGGTCAGCGATCTGCCGGTTCCGCTGAGCCGTGCGTGAGAGTGCTGCTCTGGTCTCCTTCCATACGCAATGGGCCCGCCGTAGATGCAGCTGTATGGAAGGGAGTTCCACCTGACCCTCCTGAGAAGGAAACAGAGGAAGTTGATAACCATATGCTGCCATGAAAGGAGACCGACCGGTCGCTGATGAGACGAGGGTGTTGTGGGCGTATTCCACCCAAGGCAGGTGGACCGACCACGAGGAGGGGCGATCGAGGCAAACGCAGCGCAGAGCTGCCTCCAAATCTTGGTTCATGCGCTCCGTTTGACCATTGGACTGTGGGTGGTATCCGGAAGACAGACTCGCCGTGGCCCCCATGGCCTGGCAGAAACGTTTCCATACCCTGGAGATGAATTGAGGGCCCTGGTCTGACACAATGTCCACCGGAATTCCATGAAGACGGAAGACGTGTCTCACTAGGAGGTCGGCGGTTTCCTGAGCAGAGGGCAGTTTGGACAACGCAACAAAATGGGCAGATTTAGAGAAGCGGTCAACTATGGTGAGTATGACGGATTTTCCCCGGGAAGGAGGCAGGCCGGTGACAAAATCCAGGGAAATGTGGGACCATGGTCGAGAAGGGGTAGGCAGCGGTTGCAGCAAACCAGCCGGCAGTTGGTGGGATGCCTTACTGCATGCGCAGGTGGAACAGGCCTTGATATAGTCCTGGGTATCCTTGCGTAGCTCCGGCCACCAAAACCGCTGCGACACGAGGTCCAAGGTCCGGTTCACCCCTGGATGGCATGCCACCTTAGAAGTGTGCCCCCACTGTAACACCTCTGCGTGCAGAGGTGGGGGCACAAACAGTCTCCCGGTCGGACAACCAGCCGGGACTTGAACTCCGTTCTGGGCCTCCTTGACCTTACGTTCGACGGCCCACCTCAGTGCCCCCACGATACAATGGTCCGGAACAATGCTTTGGGGTTCGTTGTCCTTCTCCGCAGGGTCATGGATGCGGGAGAGTGCATCCGGTCTAATGTTCTTAGAGCCCGGGCAGTAGGTGAGCGTGAAGTTGAAGCGAGTGAGGAGAAGCGCCCACCGTGCTTGGCGGGAGTTTAGCCTCTTGGCTGACCGGATGTAGGCAAGGTTCTTGTGATCAGTGTACACCATGAATGGCTCTTCAGTGCCTTCGAGCCAATGTCGCCATTCTTGCAATGCCAATACGACGGCTAGCAGTTCACGGTTCCCCACGTCGTAGTTGGCTTCTGCTGGGCTGAGGCGACGAGAGAAAAAGGCGCAGGGGTGAAGTCTTTGGTTGACTGGGGATCGCTGCGATAAGACGGCCCCCACGCCGGACTCCGACGCGTCCACCTCAACGACGAACGGATAGGAGGGGTTAGGATGCTGTAATACTGGAGGGTTCGTGAAGGCTTTCTTTAATCCGGCGAACGCGTGGTCAGCATCAGTGTCCCACCTAAAGGGGATCTTGACAGAGGTTAACCGGGTCAGAGGCAGGGCTTTCTGGCTGTAGTTGCGAATGAAGCGACGGTAAAAATTAGCGAAACCTAGGAAACGTTGCAACTGCTTTCTATTGGTCGGAGTGGGCCAGTCTACTACGGCCTTAACTTTGGCTTCGTCAGCTCTCAGCTGACCCTTCTCGATAATAAAACCCAGAAAAGAGATGGACTCAATGTGAAACTCGCACTTTTCTGCTTTTACGAATAACCGGTTTTCTAGTAGACGCTGCAAAACCAGCCTGACATGGTGTTGATGTTCTGCTAGAGTCCGAGAAAAAATTAAGATGTCATCTAAATAAACAAAACAAAACAGGTTCAGAAAATCTCTTAATACGTCATTAATGAGACACTGAAATACCGCAGGCGCGTTCGTTAGCCCAAATGGCATGACCAGGTATTCGAAGTGCCCTAATGGGGTCTTGAATGCTGTTTTCCATTCGTCCCCCTCACGAATACGGACCAGATGGTAAGCGCTTCGTAAATCGAGTTTGGAGAATATAGTGGCGAATTGGAGGGGGGCAAACGCTGAATCTAATAACGGAAGTGGGTATTTGTTCTTGATGGTGATTTCGTTCAGGCCCCGATAATCAACACACGGGCGTAACGTCTTGTCTTTCTTCTCAATAAAGAAGAATCCGGCCCCCAGTGGGGATTTAGACGGCCGAATGAGGCCAGCCGCGAGTGAACTATCAATATATTCTCTCAGCGCCTCTTGTTCCGGCTGAGAGACCTGATATAAACGGGAATTCGGGAGTGGGGCATTATCTATCAGGTCGATGGCGCAGTCGTACGGCCGGTGAGGCGGCAATGACTGGGCACGGTCTTTACTAAACACTGGGCGCATGTCATGGTAAATACGCGGAACTTTGTCCAAACAAATAATTTCTGGTGGCTCGTTACGGGTCGGCCCTCTCTTTTCTGCCGCCGAGCGCAAACAGTGAGTATAGCAAAATGCGCTCCAACTCTCGATTGCCGGACGTTCCCAGGAAATGACAGGGTTGTGTTCGCGCAGCCACGGCAACCCCAACACTAACGGTACCGATCGAGACCGCATGAGATAGAATCTACGGTATTCAATGTGATTGCCTGATAATTTTAGTTTCACCGGCGCTGTGATCTCTTTCACTTCCGCCAGGAGTCGCCCGTCAAGATCGTGAACCCGCTTTGTCTCTCTTAGGACCTCAACCTGGCAACCCAGTTCCTTAGCTAGGCTGGGGTCTACAAAACAATTGTCCGCCCCAGAGTCCACCAAGACCCGAACAGAAATGACCCGTAACGGACCATAAAGAGTTCCGTCCAACTCGAGTCTTGGTGGATGTCCAGGATGGACCTCCTCCCGTCTCGACTCACGTGACGCAGTATCGGGCACAAACTCACAGTTTTCGGGGCGCCCGGAAGGGCGGGCCGGTGTCGAGGAATAGTTGGAAACCCGGTGTCCAGGTTGGCCGCAGTAGAAGCTGGCTCGATCCCGAATCCGCTGCTCTCTCTCCGCTGGTCCCAGGCGTCCGCCTCCCAGCTGCATGGGCTCCTCCTCTGCGTCGGCTGGATCGGAACACGAATGACGCTCGGGTCCGGGTGGTCGCCAGGACTCGTGCTCAGCCGGCCGACGACCCGTACGTCGGGGTGGAACACGGGTAGTTCCTCGCTCTTCCATACGTTCCCTCTCACGCTCTCGCATGCGGTTGTCCACAATGAGGGCCAAATCGATGAGCTCCTCCAAGTTGTTGCTATCGTCGCGGGTTGCCAGTTCGTCCTTTAACGCAGCACTTAACCCGCGGCGAAACAAACCACACAGGGCGCGGTCCCCGTAACCGCTACGGGCGGCCAAAATGCGAAATGAGATGGAATATTCGGCAACGGATTGTCGTCCTTGCCGAATAGCTAATAGCCGACCTTCGGCCTCCCTTCCCATAACCGGATGTTGAAATACGCGACGGAACGCGGCGACAAACTCTGGGTAGGAAGACCGAAGCCCGGGTTGAGCATTGCTGATCTCTACTGCCCAAGACGCCGCCTGACCAGTCAACAGGCTCATAATAAACGCCACCTTCGTGCTATCTCTTTCGTACGTAGCTGGTTGTTGGTCGAATATTAGAGAGCACTGGTGTAAAAATTGCTTGCAGAGAGCCTGCTCTCCCCCGTAGCGAGGGGGATGAGGGAGATTGGGCTCTCGCCCCATGATCAGGGAAGAGGGTTTCCCGGATGAAGCCGCCGGGACCCTTGGGGGTGGCGTTTCTCGGGGGGTCGCGTGTTCCCCTTGGGAACACAATATTTCCAGCCGCTGGGCTAGGACGGCGACTGCCTCCCGGAGCTCCGTGAGCTCCTGTTGTTGCTGGCCCACTAATTGCCCCTGGCTGGTTATGGCGGTCATGATCTTGTTAATGTCTACAGGATCTATTTTGGTGGGAGTATTCTGTTACGAACTCGGGTAAACCGAGTTAGGGAGGGGGATCCAAAAAACGTAGACAAAAACAAGGTCTCCGATGTAAAGACAATTTAATGTCCAAATCGAATCGGAAATATGCGAGAACATAAAGCGCTGGTCCACAATGAGGACCAGGAGGTAAATCAAAAACGACTAACAAAAGGAGCTTGCACAAAAGAGCAAGAAAAGGAAAGTAAAGCCACAAACTACGAACGAAAAACTATGTAACACTTTGTACACGCGAGAAAAGCCAGATCATCAAAACAAAATGGTACTTACACACAAACTTGGTACCGAGACTACACGCGAAAACACGACGAGGTCAAAAGCCACTAGTCAATGAGCAACGAGGTAAGCAATGCCATAAACAATACTCCCACAACAGGTGTCGAACGTAGGAGTCCTTAAATAGTGTCTCTATTGATTAATGATTGCCAGCAGGTGTGCTAGAGAGACCGCTCCTGCCACCTGCTGGCCAGACCGAAAAACCGAAATGTGACAGTGGACACCAGCAGTAAGGGATGCCGTCAAGCTGAAGAAGGAGTCCTATCGAGCCTTTATGGCCTGTGGGACCCCAGAGGCAGCTGACGGGTATCGACTGGCCAAGGGGACCGCAGCTTTGGTGGTCGCCGAGGGAAAAACCCGAGCGTGGGAAGAGTTCGGTGAGGCCATGGAAGCCGACTTCCGGACGGCTTCGAGGAAATTCTGGTCCACCATCCGACGTCTCAGGAGGGGGAAGCAGTGCACCACTAACCCTGTGTACAGTGGGGATGGGGTGCTGCTGACTTTGACTCGGGACGTTGTGAACCGGTGGGCAGAGTACTTCGAAGACCTCCTCAACTCCACCAACACGTCTTCCTTGGAGGAAGCAGAGCCCGGGGACTCTGAGGTGGGCTCTCCTATCTCTGTGGTTAAAGTCACCGATGTGGTTAAAAAGCTCCTCGGTGGCAAGGCCCCAGGGGTGGATGAGATCCGCCCGGAGTTCCTCAAGGCTCTGGATGTTGTGGGACTGTCCTGGTTGACACGCCTCTGCAACATCGCGTGGTCAACAGGGAGAGTGCCTCTGGATTGGCAGACCGGGGTGGTAGTCCCTCTTTTTAAAAGGGGGGACCGGAGGGTGTGTTCCAACTACAGAGGGATCACACTCCTCAGCCTCCCTGGTAAGGTCTATTCAGGGGTGCTGGAGAGGAGGGTCCGTCAGGAAGTCGAGCCTCGGATTGAGGAGGAGCAGTGTGGTTTTCGTCCCGGCCGTGGAACAGTGGACCAGCTCTATACCCTTAGCAGGGTCCTTGAGGGTATGTGGGAATTCGCCCAACCAGTCTACATGTGTTTTGTGGACCTGGAGAAGGCGTTTGACCGTGTCCCTCGGGGAGTTCTGTGGGGGCTGCTTCGTGGGTATGGGGTACCGAACCCCCTGATACGGGCTGTTCGGTCACTATACCACCGATGTCAGAGTTTGGTTCGCATTGCCGGCAGTAAGTCGGAATCGTTTCCAGTGAGGGTAGGACTCCGCCAAGGCTGCCCTTTGTCGCCGATTCTGTTCATAACCTTTATGGACAGAATTTCTAGGCGCAGCCGAAGCGTTGAGGGGGTCCGTTTTGGGGGCCTCAGTATTGCATCCCTGCTTTTTGCAGATGATGTGGTGCTGTTGGTCCTTCAAACGGGGCTCTCCAACTCTCACTGGAGCGTTTCGCAGCCGAGTGTGAAGCGGTTGGGATGAAAATCAGCACCTCCAAATCTGAAACCATGGTCCTCAGTCGGAAAAGTGTGGAGTGCCCTCTCCGGGTCGGGGAGGAGATCTTACCCCAAGTGGAGGAGTTCAAGTATCTTGGGGTCTTGTTCACGAGTGGGGGTAGGAGGGAGCGGGAGATCGACAGGCGGATCGGTGCAGCGTATGCTGTGATGTGGACGTTGTATCGGTCTGTCATGGTGAAGAAGGACCTGAGCCAAAGGTGTGAAACTCTCAATTTACCGGTCGATCTACGTCCCAACCCTCACCTATGGTCACGAGCTATGGGTTGTGACCGAAAGAACGAGATCCCGGATACAAGCAGCTGAAATGAGTTTTCTCCGCAGGGTGTCCGGGCTCTCCCTTAGAGATAAGGTGAGAAGCTCAGTCATCCGGGAGGGGCTCAGAGTCGAGCCGCTTCTCCTCCACATCGAGAGGAGCCAGATGAGGTGGCTTGGGCATCTGATTTGGATGCCTCCTGAGCGCCTCCCCGGTGAGGTGTTCCGGTCATGTCCCACCGGGAGGAGACCCCGAGGAAGACCCAGGACACGCTGGAGAGACTATGTCACCCAGCTTGCCTGGGAACGACTCGGGATCCCCCGGGGAGAGCTGGAAGAAGTAGCTAGGGAGAGGGAAGTCTGGGCTTCCCTGCTAAAGCTGTTGCCCCCGTGACCCGGCCCCGGATAAGCGGTAGATGATGGATGGATGGATGGATGGATGGATGGATTCTCGGTTCTTGTTTTCCTCTCTTGCCTTTTGTGCAAGCGCTTTTTGTGATTTGTTTTTGTGCTCCCTGGTCCTTGTTTTGACCAGCACTTTATGTTACTACTTTGTCAGTGCGAATTTGGTACATTAAATATTTTTTGCTTCGGAGACCTTGTCTGGCGTCTACACTTTTGGGTTCCAAAACTTGATTCGGTTAGTCCGAATTGTGACAACAAGACTTCAAAGTGCCATCAGTGTGGTAAAGTTGGTCACATTCAGAAAGCATGTTCGGCTCGGGCACCTGTATCTGACGATAAGAGCAAGAAAAGGGGGAAGAAGATAAGCAATGAGAGAAAATTTAGTAAAATGACTGGCTATGTGCAAACTGATGAAAAGAAAGATGATGATGTCTCCATGTTCCATGTCCACGTGTATAGTGCTAATGGCGGCCATAGACCATATAGGGTATTTTTGATGTAAATGGAAGGAAGGTTCCAATGGAAATTGACACGGGAGCAGGAGTCAGCATTATATCTGAAAATGTGAATGAACAATCATTCTCTCATATACCACTAGAGGGAAGTAGTGTAGCACTAAAAGGCTATTTAGGAGAGGTAATTCCTGTAAAAGGACAGTTCATGGCTAAAGTGAAGTATGAACATCCCAAATGGATCCCTGGAGTCGTGACACAACGGACTGGACCAATGTCATACCATGTGCAAGATGAAACTGATCAGGTATACAGGCGCCATGGAGACCAGCTGCGTCTTCGATACCCACCTGACATTTTAGATCCTGGACCTGAAAGTGCGAGTCAGTCAGCTGAGCAGGAGAAAGACTCTGACGAACCAGAGTCCACAACACCAGCATCACCAGCTTTTGCACCAGACCCGCCTGAACCACTTGTGCCAGAGACAGTAGCTTTGAGACATTCAGGACGTAAAGCACAACGCTCTTTACGTTACAGGGACAATGTCATACCATGTGCAAGGTGAAACTGATCAGGTATACAGGCGCCATGGAGACCAGCTGCGTCTTCGATACCCACCTGACATTTTAGATCCTGGACCTGAAAGTGCGACTCAGTCAGCTGAGCAGGAGAAAGACTTTGACGAACCGGAGTCCACAACACCTGCATCACCAGCTTTTGCACCAGACCCGCCTGAACCACTTGTGCCAGAGACAGTAGCTTTGAGACGTTCAGGACGTAAAGCACAACACCCTTTACGTTACAGGGATTGATTGTGATGTCGTAATTGAAAGATGTTCAAACTGAGTTTGTTTATTATTGAAGAAATGTTATGCAGTATGATGGATACGGAAATGTGAATTTGTTATGCATCTTTAAACTAAGGGGTGAGGTAATGTGGTGTATTAACCATCATAGATTTGTATGTTGTTTGGACGCATTGACCCGTACTTTGTATTGCCATCTACTCCGCATGTGTGAAATGTTACCTGGAATGCCAAGTCTCTTCCCCACGAGATTAATGGCGGAACTCAATGGTCGAATACATAATAAACGTGTGTGTGTGCCTCGTCATTTCAACATACAAGAGTGGACATTATTTTTCAGACGACTTACAAGCTCCTTGTAAATGAAGGCTCACTAAACTTTCTGCAGCTGTCATAGTATCTTCATGATCGGCGTTGATATCTGTGGAAAAAATATATACATTTATTTATATATGGTTGTGTGTGTTTATAAACTCAAACATATATACAAGATTTAAATTTGGTTTTCATACATCAGTCTATAACAGGGGTGTCAAACTCATTTTTGTCACAAGCCACATTTTAGTTACCGTTTCAGTTGGCATGAAACCATATAAAGAAGTCAAGAATAACTCTTGATTCAACTGTTGTTTTAGTGACTATCATGAGGGGTTTGGTAACAAGAAAACCCTTAGAATAGATCTCTTATTTATTACATATGACAATTTGACATTTTGGTAGACACTTTAGAAAGGATCATGGAAGTTGACATGTTTGAGCTTCTTTCGCGTGCCACATCAAATGATGTGGCGGGCCAGATTTGGCCCCCGGGCCTTGACTTTAACACCTGTCGTCTATAATATACTGTATTTTTCTTGTAATAAATTCATTTTCAAGACAAACTATAATTCTGCTGGGTTTTGCAGTTTTACCTAGCATGTTTTGAGTGTCCACTTGGTGAAACAGCTTCTGTATATGAAAATACAGATGGCACGAAATCTGGACTATCTTGTTCCATGGATGCTTTTCCTGTAAAATTTAAAAATTAAATGTAAGGATGTCAATGATAAATATCCAGTGAGAAAGATATATACACACACACACACACACACACACACACACACACACACACACACACATATGCACACACCTGTGTGTGTTGTGAAGCATGTTTTTATCATTTGGCGTGAGTATGGCTGTATATGTTTGTGTTTAACATGTGCATGAAGCAAGAGTTACTTCCCACACAAATTGTAAACAGGTTTGACTGTAAAGACTACATATCAACTACTTCACTCATGTTATACTTCATTATCTTCACTTATTTGTTATTGTCTGGTCAACTTCATTTCAGATTATCTACTTTTGGTTAACAAGGTACACATGGTATGTTATTTTCATTTATTTTGGCTTATTAATGTCCTGTCAAATAAATTTTTGTAATTTTGATTGTTGTTTGAAATGTGTTTTAGTTTTCACGGTGTTCCACGAATGAAACGTTTTTGGACATCAGTTCGAGGTGTCGTCCTTGACCGGGTAGATACGGTTTTTGTTCTTCTTCTACATGTTTGTGTGTGTAAATGAGAGGGACCCAAGTACAAGAGTGAGGTTATAGGGAGAAGAGAAAAAGAAGGTGGATGATGCACAAAAATACAAAAGTGGCAAGCGTGTGCACTAGCAATGGCCTAGATACCACTCATAACACGTGAATTATCTAGCACCCGCTTGCAGATAAGCAGAGCTCTTATATGCAGAAGGTGATTGCTGATCAGCTGCAGGTGTGGGAGCACCCTCCGGCCCAGCCCGGTAATTAAAGCGATAAAGACACAGAAGGTCCCTGGAAGTGACATGTTCCCCTTTACGTTGAGCCACATCCACGTCCACGTTGAGCCAAGCAATGTCCATGTCAGGCCGAGCCCTGTCCACATCCATCCGTCCCATGTTCCCGGTCACGGCGAGCTCCGTCCGCGTTAGGCCGTCCCATGTTCCCGAACTGCTCGAGCCCTGTCCATGTTGAGCCGAGCCACGTCCACGTGCCTGTTTGAATTCAGTCACATCCACGTTGAGCTGAGCCCAGCCATTTAGTGACTGTTTTGGGACTTCTGGGATCAGTCCCTTGGGGGCTTTCCATCAGGGAGTTCTGTTGGGGATGCTTCTGGAGTATGGGATACCAAACCCACTGATCCAGGTGGTTTGATTTCAATCCCACCGATGTCTCGAGTTTGGTTTGCATTGCTGGCAGTAAGTCAGAATCGTTTCGATTGACGGTTGGATGCTGCCAAGGCTGCCTTTTGTCACCGATCATGTTCACAACCTTTATGGATTAAATTTGTCAGCACAGCTGATGCGTTGAGGGGGTCCAGGATGGTGGCCTCAATATTGCACCTCTGCTTTTTGTAGATAATGTGGTGATGTCAGCTTCTTCAAGCAAGGCTCTCCGACACTTGCTGGAGCATTTCGCAACAGAATGTAAAGCAGTTGGGATGAAAATCGTCACCTCCAAATTGGAAACCATGGTCCTTTATCGGAAAAGTATGACATAGTGCCTTCTCTGGGTCGAGGATGACACTTACCTCGAATTGAGGAGTTTAAGTATCTTGGGGGGCGGCCCGGTAGTCCAGTGGTTAGCACGTCGGCTTCACAGTGCAGTGGTACCGGGTTCGATTCCAGCTCCGGCCTCCCTGTGTGGAGTTTGCATGTTCTCCCCGGGCCTGCGTGGGTTTTCTCCGGGTGCTCCGGTTTCCTCCCACATTCCAAAAACATGCGTGGCAGGCTGATTGAACACTCTAAATTGTCCCTAGGTGTGAGTGTGAGCGTGGATGGTTGTTCGTCTCTGTGTGCCCTGCGATTGTCTGGCAACCGATTCAGGGTGTCCCCGCCTACTGCCCGAAGACACCTGGGATAGGCTCCAACACCCCCCGCGACCCTCGTGAGGATCAAGCGGTTCGGAAGATGAATGAATGAATGAATGAAAGTATCTTGGGGTCTTGTTCATGAGTGAGTATCAGTCTGTCGTGGTGAAGAAGTAGCTGAGCCAAAGGGCGAAGCTCTCAATTTACCGGTCGATCTACATTCCAATACGCACCAATGGTCACGAGCTATGATGGACAGATGGATGCCCTTGATGAACTCGCCAAGGCTTGTAAATGCACAGTAATGAGTCGTCCACCAGTGGATAACAGAGTTCGTTCTCAAGATGAGTTTTGAGTTTTTGTTGTTTTTTTTTCAGTTTTATTTATTAAAATTAATAGAAAAAGAAGTGACACTTCACAAATTTTCGCGTCATCCACATGTACCATTTTACATCGGTGCTGCTCTGAAAACGAGCATTTGCAAATTTTTAAAACACCTCCCTGAGCAGGGTTACATTTGCTCCGGTTTAAGCTTTTTTTCAGGGGCTACACCAGTGTAACTTTGCACATGTGAACGTTCTACTGGGGCTGCCCTGCCGCAGGACCGGAGCAAATGTTGCCGTGTGAACACCCCGATTGTTGAAGGAGCGGAAGGACTTCGTTGGTACACGTGTCCTCACAGAAACTGATGTATGATGTTACAGTGTCTGTGTATTCATCCAGTGTGCCCGTTGAGGTTTCAAACACGCCCCAATCTGGGCAGTCTAAGTATTCTTGTAGAGCTAGCTTTGCTTCAACAGTCCATTTCTTCACAGTCTTAACAACCGGTTTAACACATTTGAGTTTCTGTCTGTGTGTAGGAATGAAGTGTATTAAATAGTGGTCAGAAACACCCAGTTCTGCACGGGCAATTGATCATTATGAACCTTTGAGTGTTGTATGGCAGTGGTCTAGAATGTTGCCTTCTCTGGTGAAACAGTCAATGTGCTTTATTCCTGGGAAGTTCACGGTTAAGATGTGCTCTATTAAAATCACCCAAAATTATAAGGGGTGACTCTGGATATTTTAGTTCGAGTTTGTTTACTTGTTCAGCTAGCGTTTGTATCGCTGTATTAGCCTTAGCTTGTAGCGCAATGTAAACGTACCGACGACGACAAAGGAGGTGAACTCACGTGGCGAGTAGAATGGCTTGGAGTTAAGAGACAGCAACTCCAAGTTCGGGCTGCAGTGTGCGTCGAGCTTCGTGACATCAGTGCACCATTCTTCGTTGATGTAGGAGCATATTCCACCACCTTTTGATTTCCCTGATAGCTCCGTGTCGCGATCGGCTCAGAGTAGGCGGAAGCCGGGTAGATGTAACGCGGAATCCGGGTGCCGGTCAGTGAAGCAGAGCGCAGAAGAACGTGTAAAGGTTTTGTTGGTCTTAGTGAGGAGAAGAAGTTCATCTATCTTGTTTGACAGAGAACATAGATTAGCAAGATGGATTGATGGGAGTGGGGTTCGAAATCTATGCTGACATAGCTTGACTACACGCCAACTCACTTCCCGCTTCTCCGACAGTGTTTCCACACTCCGTAAAGCGCAGCCGCTTCGCTCACTATTAGCTGCAAAAAACCTTGTGGATTTTCGTGTCCTGGTGAAAAAACTATGACTGCTGTGAATTCCCAGCAACTTTCTGGTTTACATCATGTAAGAATAATGTATGAAAACATTGATTATAAATGTGTCTCGTGGGTCAAGATTTCCTTACCAATCCCAGGACGGCCTCAGTCGAGACCGTTCCAGCAAAAGTAATATTTTTTCACAAGATCCCATCTTAGACAGGTCTCCACCGCAAATATCCGAGTTCGAGGTCATCGTGGTAAATCCAATTCATGTCGAATTCAGGTTTTAGGTGGAAAAAAGGAGAAAGGTCGCTTTTTACAGCGACACTGAGGGGATTTAACAAGGAAGCTCAAATGGGGAACCAAAAGGGATAAGAAAGAGTAACCGGGTGGAGGAAGCATCCTCGCTCATGGGGAAGTTCCCCCGGAGACCGAGGTATGTGCCGTTGGGCTCATCTCGCCCGCTAGCTCTCAATTCCTCGATCCCCTACTACCACGGATCCTCTTCTCCGGAGATTGAGATCTGTGCTAATGCCATTGGGCTTCGTCTCGCCCGCCGGCTCTCAGATCCTCAATTCACTCAGTTCTCCCATTCCCCCTGAGTTCCTCTAAGTCTTAGAAAAATGGAGTGAGACGATCCATCACGCGGGATCGCTCGCAATACATCTCCTTTTAAAGCGTCGGTCTCCGCAAGGGGCGTTTCCTAACCGAAAGTCACATGTTCGTTCTCGAATGTTATATCTCCTCCAAGGCATGGGTTTGTTGAGTCATGTTGATCTCATTTTCAGGTGATCACATGTGGTTCTAGAAAGTTCTGTCTCCTCCCAGGCAAGGAGGTGGGAGGTTCTGTCTCCTCCCAGACAAGGAGGTGGGAGGTTCTGTCTCCTCCCAGGCAAGGAGGTGGGAGGTTCTGTCTCCTCCCAGGCAAGGAGGAGGGAGCTCGGGCCACCTTCATCTGGTTTGAACCGGCTGGGGGGACCTCAGGTCCCAGGCGAGGTTGAATCAGGACAGGTTGCGCAATCCTTTCTGGTTTGAGCTGGTTGATATTCTGCTTGTGTCAACCGGGGACAGCTCCTGTGTGCTGGTTCAGCCTCCCAATAATAGACAGTCTCTTTGTGCAGCATTCTGCAGCTTGGTTATCAGGTATATACATCAACACAATACTTACTCTTTTTCTCCCGTAAGCAGTAGGTTCTTAAACCTTTAACATTTGTTGCACATCATATGATATTACTTGGAGATAAAGCAATAGTCACAAGGTAAAGTTCCTCACTCAAAGCGGTTTCATAAGCATTGCTTAGCAGTTGATTCATATCTTTGGTCCTCTAATTAATGTCATTTTAGTAATGACTTAAAAGTCAAAAAGAGAAAAGGAATGTCTTAATCCCTTAAGCGTTCTTTAAGCTTTGCTAAATCTTCATTATTTGCTGATCGCATAATTATCTCAGAAGGCTTTTTGAGGAGCATTGACTCTGGTATGTATTCTTAAACGATACTTGTTCTATTAATTTGTTTAAACTAATAATTCAGGATTTGCGGGGATGGCTCTTATGGCTTTTATTGTCACTCTGCTGTCCTCTAATGTTCGAATTAGGAATTTGTACCAGGACTTTAAACCATCCAAATCCTTCCTCTTGCCTTAAATGCTTAATTCTCCGCCTGACGAGATGCTTTACCTTGACACAACTCACCAGGCAGTCTCAGCGTTGCGCCGTGTACAAGCTCTGTCGGACCAATGGTCGGCCGACACCATCGGTCTGGACACAGAGGAGGTTTTGGTTGGAGTTGGGGATGGGGATGGGCACGGAGATGACATCGGGATCGCTGGTTCGGTTAGCCAGGCCCTCACGTGCCTGAGCCTCTGCCATCGTGGGGAACTGGATCGCATTGATCTCAATTCGAGAGAGAGCATCAGCGACATCATTCTTGGCACCCTTGACGTGGCGGAACTCCAAATCGCTCCAGGTAGTTCGTGGAGGCCTATGGAATGGTGGAGAGCAGTGGCTTGTGATCAGTGAAGACGATGACACGAACACCCTCGATGAAGTGGCGGAAGTGCTTCACACTGAGGTCGACAGCAAGGAGCTCGCGACCGTAGGTGCTGTGGCGTCGTTCAGCAGGCTGGAGGTTCTTCGAGAAGAAGGCGATCGGGCGGAAGTTACCATTGTGGCCGTCGTGGCCGGACCGCGCCAATAGCATCCTAGTCGGCGTCAACCATCAGAGACAACTGGTTGTCGGGGCTCGGGTGGGCAAGGAGCGTCGCGTCAGCATCGCGTTTGAAATCCGCCTGTTGCTCAGCGGAGAAGCGGCCGAACACCAACACTGTCAACAAGGTGACAGAGGAACTTCACCTCAGGCTGGCCAAAGATATATTTGTCAGCGTTGACGATGAATCCGTCCTCGTCCAGGAGGCGAAACACAGTTTCCAGGTGCTGCAGGTGCTCTTCTTCATTGCTGCTGGCGATGAGAATGTCGTCGATGTAGGCACAGCAGAAGTCGAGACCACGCAAGACAGAGTCGATGAAACGCATTTAAGTCTGCGCTGCGTTGCGGAGGCCGAAAGGCATTCGGAGAAACTCGACTGAGCCGAAGGGGGTGGTGATGGCCGTCTTGGGAATGTCTTTTGGGGTGACCGGTATTTGGTGATCGGCCCTCACCAGATCGATGGTTGAGAAGGTAGATTTCCCGTGAAGGAAGGACAAGCAGTCGTGGATGTTTTTGACTATGTGTGTGTATGTGAGTGCAATTTACGTACATGTGTGCAAATGTCACATAAACATCACGTTGCAGCTGGTGTTGATGTCTCCATTCACTGTTCAGCCTTGCTCACTGTTTAGTCTTAACAGTTATCTCTTCCCAACCACGTCCTCGGAAAGGTGGTTGCATCCCTAAACTTCCACACAGTGCACCAAGCATTCTTGATTATAAAAGTGAGTATATAATGGATAAAATGTGAGTACATAAAGAATGTATCTTTATCTAAAGCAGAAGCGTTCTTCATTGCAGGCAGAGTCAATTAATGATTGCAAGCATAAGCGTTCTTCTTTGCAAGCATAATCAATTTATCATGTCAGGCATAAGCGAATGTATGATGACTAAAAATAATCAATCCAACACTGAGTGTGAAGCGGTTGGGATCAGCACCTCCAAATCTGAAACCGTGGTTCTCAGTCGGAAAAGGGTGGAGTGCCCTCTCCGGGTCGGGGAGTTCAACAGCCCCCACCCTTTAGGTTGTACACACCTATGTAGTAGCTTTCCCAATAAATGAGGAGGTGAAGGGGGAGATCGGAGGGTTACGTGCTGAGAACTGAAACCGAACGCTTCTCCTCGTTCCCTCCTGGTACCAGAATCGAGTCTCCTGTCTCCTCCTTTTGCTTATTCCTGAGTGTCAAATTGGACCAACCTGACATTTTTGGGGGCTTGTCCGGGATCGCAATATACCTGACGCCTCCAGACGCTGAGTCGACGACCAGGAAGACCGTGGCCACGGCAAAGACACCCTTTCTCGGACTGGGTTTCGGCTCCTCGTCTGGGGTGGTGGTCCCTCTTTTTAAAAAGGGGGACCGGAGGGTGTGTTCCAACTATAGAGGGATCACGCTCCTCAGCCTCCCTGGTAAGGTCTATTTAGGGGTCCGTCAAGAAGTCGAGCCTCAGATTGAGATAAGATAAGATAAGATAAGATATCCTTTATTTGTCCCACAAGGGTTAGGGTTAGGGTTAGAGTTAGGGTTAGGGTTAGGGTTAGGGTTAGGGTTAGGGTTAGGGTTAGGGTTAGGGTTAGGGTTAGGGTTAGGGTTAGGGTTAGGGTTAGGGTTAGGGTTAGGGTTAGGGTTAGGGTTAGGGTTAGGGTTAGGGTTAGGGTTAGGGTTAGGGTTAGGGTTAGGGTTAGGGTTAGGGTTAGGGTTAGGGTTAGGGTTAGGGTTAGGGTTAGGGTTAGGGTTAGGGTTAGGGTTAGGGTTAGGGTTAGGGTTAGGGTTAGGGTTAGGGTTAGGGTTAGGGTTAGGGTTAGGGTTAGGGTTAGGGTTAGGGTTAGGGTTAGGGTTAGGGTTAGGGTTAGGGTTAGGGTTAGGGTTAGGGTTAGGGTTAGGGTTAGGGTTAGGGTTAGGGTTAGGGTTAGGGTTAGGGTTAGGGTTAGGGTTAGGGTTAGGGTTAGGGTTAGGGTTAGGGTTAGGGTTAGGGTTAGGGTTAGGGTTAGGGTTAGGGTTAGGGTTAGGGTTAGGGTTAGGGTTAGGGTTAGGGTTAGGGTTAGGGTTAGGGTTAGGGTTAGGGTTAGGGTTAGGGTTAGGGTTAGGGTTAGGGTTAGGGTTAGGGTTAGGGTTAGGGTTAGGGTTAGGGTTAGGGTTAGGGTTAGGGTTAGGGTTAGGGTTAGGGTTAGGGTTAGGGTTAGGGTTAGGGTTAGGGTTAGGGTTAGGGTTAGGGTTAGGGTTAGGGTTAGGGTTAGGGTTAGGGTTAGGGTTAGGGTTAGGGTTAGGGTTAGGGTTAGGGTTAGGGTTAGGGTTAGGGTTAGGGTTAGGGTTAGGGTTAGGGTTAGGGTTAGGGTTAGGGTTAGGGTTAGGGTTAGGGTTAGGGTTAGGGTTAGGGTTAGGGTTAGGGTTAGGGTTAGGGTTAGGGTTAGGGTTAGGGTTAGGGTTAGGGTTAGGGTTAGGGTTAGGGTTAGGGTTAGGGTTAGGGTTAGGGTTAGGGTTAGGGTTAGGGTTAGGGTTAGGGTTAGGGTTAGGGTTAGGGTTAGGGTTAGGGTTAGGGTTAGGGTTAGGGTTAGGGTTAGGGTTAGGGTTAGGGTTAGGGTTAGGGTTAGGGTTAGGGTTAGGGTTAGGGTTAGGGTTAGGGTTAGGGTTAGGGTTAGGGTTAGGGTTAGGGTTAGGGTTAGGGTTAGGGTTAGGGTTAGGGTTAGGGTTAGGGTTAGGGTTAGGGTTAGGGTTAGGGTTAGGGTTAGGGTTAGGGTTAGGGTTAGGGTTAGGGTTAGGGTTAGGGTTAGGGTTAGGGTTAGGGTTAGGGTTAGGGTTAGGGTTAGGGTTAGGGTTAGGGTTAGGGTTAGGGTTAGGGTTAGGGTTAGGGTTAGGGTTAGGGTTAGGGTTAGGGTTAGGGTTAGGGTTAGGGTTAGGGTTAGGGTTAGGGTTAGGGTTAGGGTTAGGGTTAGGGTTAGGGTTAGGGTTAGGGTTAGGGTTAGGGTTAGGGTTAGGGTTAGGGTTAGGGTTAGGGTTAGGGTTAGGGTTAGGGTTAGGGTTAGGGTTAGGGTTAGGGTTAGGGTTAGGGTTAGGGTTAGGGTTAGGGTTAGGGTTAGGGTTAGGGTTAGGGTTAGGGTTAGGGTTAGGGTTAGGGTTAGGGTTAGGGTTAGGGTTAGGGTTAGGGTTAGGGTTAGGGTTAGGGTTAGGGTTAGGGTTAGGGTTAGGGTTAGGGTTAGGGTTAGGGTTAGGGTTAGGGTTAGGGTTAGGGTTAGGGTTAGGGTTAGGGTTAGGGTTAGGGTTAGGGTTAGGGTTAGGGTTAGGGTTAGGGTTAGGGTTAGGGTTAGGGTTAGGGTTAGGGTTAGGGTTAGGGTTAGGGTTAGGGTTAGGGTTAGGGTTAGGGTTAGGGTTAGGGTTAGGGTTAGGGTTAGGGTTAGGGTTAGGGTTAGGGTTAGGGTTAGGGTTAGGGTTAGGGTTAGGGTTAGGGTTAGGGTTAGGGTTAGGGTTAGGGTTAGGGTTAGGGTTAGGGTTAGGGTTAGGGTTAGGGTTAGGGTTAGGGTTAGGGTTAGGGTTAGGGTTAGGGTTAGGGTTAGGGTTAGGGTTAGGGTTAGGGTTAGGGTTAGGGTTAGGGTTAGGGTTAGGGTTAGGGTTAGGGTTAGGGTTAGGGTTAGGGTTAGGGTTAGGGTTAGGGTTAGGGTTAGGGTTAGGGTTAGGGTTAGGGTTAGGGTTAGGGTTAGGGTTAGGGTTAGGGTTAGGGTTAGGGTTAGGGTTAGGGTTAGGGTTAGGGTTAGGGTTAGGGTTAGGGTTAGGGTTAGGGTTAGGGTTAGGGTTAGGGTTAGGGTTAGGGTTAGGGTTAGGGTTAGGGTTAGGGTTAGGGTTAGGGTTAGGGTTAGGGTTAGGGTTAGGGTTAGGGTTAGGGTTAGGGTTAGGGTTAGGGTTAGGGTTAGGGTTAGGGTTAGGGTTAGGGTTAGGGTTAGGGTTAGGGTTAGGGTTAGGGTTAGGGTTAGGGTTAGGGTTAGGGTTAGGGTTAGGGTTAGGGTTAGGGTTAGGGTTAGGGTTAGGGTTAGGGTTAGGGTTAGGGTTAGGGTTAGGGTTAGGGTTAGGGTTAGGGTTAGGGTTAGGGTTAGGGTTAGGGTTAGGGTTAGGGTTAGGGTTAGGGTTAGGGTTAGGGTTAGGGTTAGGGTTAGGGTTAGGGTTAGGGTTAGGGTTAGGGTTAGGGTTAGGGTTAGGGTTAGGGTTAGGGTTAGGGTTAGGGTTAGGGTTAGGGTTAGGGTTAGGGTTAGGGTTAGGGTTAGGGTTAGGGTTAGGGTTAGGGTTAGGGTTAGGGTTAGGGTTAGGGTTAGGGTTAGGGTTAGGGTTAGGGTTAGGGTTAGGGTTAGGGTTAGGGTTAGGGTTAGGGTTAGGGTTAGGGTTAGGGTTAGGGTTAGGGTTAGGGTTAGGGTTAGGGTTAGGGTTAGGGTTAGGGTTAGGGTTAGGGTTAGGGTTAGGGTTAGGGTTAGGGTTAGGGTTAGGGTTAGGGTTAGGGTTAGGGTTAGGGTTAGGGTTAGGGTTAGGGTTAGGGTTAGGGTTAGGGTTAGGGTTAGGGTTAGGGTTAGGGTTAGGGTTAGGGTTAGGGTTAGGGTTAGGGTTAGGGTTAGGGTTAGGGTTAGGGTTAGGGTTAGGGTTAGGGTTAGGGTTAGGGTTAGGGTTAGGGTTAGGGTTAGGGTTAGGGTTAGGGTTAGGGTTAGGGTTAGGGTTAGGGTTAGGGTTAGGGTTAGGGTTAGGGTTAGGGTTAGGGTTAGGGTTAGGGTTAGGGTTAGGGTTAGGGTTAGGGTTAGGGTTAGGGTTAGGGTTAGGGTTAGGGTTAGGGTTAGGGTTAGGGTTAGGGTTAGGGTTAGGGTTAGGGTTAGGGTTAGGGTTAGGGTTAGGGTTAGGGTTAGGGTTAGGGTTAGGGTTAGGGTTAGGGTTAGGGTTAGGGTTAGGGTTAGGGTTAGGGTTAGGGTTAGGGTTAGGGTTAGGGTTAGGGTTAGGGTTAGGGTTAGGGTTAGGGTTAGGGTTAGGGTTAGGGTTAGGGTTAGGGTTAGGGTTAGGGTTAGGGTTAGGGTTAGGGTTAGGGTTAGGGTTAGGGTTAGGGTTAGGGTTAGGGTTAGGGTTAGGGTTAGGGTTAGGGTTAGGGTTAGGGTTAGGGTTAGGGTTAGGGTTAGGGTTAGGGTTAGGGTTAGGGTTAGGGTTAGGGTTAGGGTTAGGGTTAGGGTTAGGGTTAGGGTTAGGGTTAGGGTTAGGGTTAGGGTTAGGGTTAGGGTTAGGGTTAGGGTTAGGGTTAGGGTTAGGGTTAGGGTTAGGGTTAGGGTTAGGGTTAGGGTTAGGGTTAGGGTTAGGGTTAGGGTTAGGGTTAGGGTTAGGGTTAGGGTTAGGGTTAGGGTTAGGGTTAGGGTTAGGGTTAGGGTTAGGGTTAGGGTTAGGGTTAGGGTTAGGGTTAGGGTTAGGGTTAGGGTTAGGGTTAGGGTTAGGGTTAGGGTTAGGGTTAGGGTTAGGGTTAGGGTTAGGGTTAGGGTTAGGGTTAGGGTTAGGGTTAGGGTTAGGGTTAGGGTTAGGGTTAGGGTTAGGGTTAGGGTTAGGGTTAGGGTTAGGGTTAGGGTTAGGGTTAGGGTTAGGGTTAGGGTTAGGGTTAGGGTTAGGGTTAGGGTTAGGGTTAGGGTTAGGGTTAGGGTTAGGGTTAGGGTTAGGGTTAGGGTTAGGGTTAGGGTTAGGGTTAGGGTTAGGGTTAGGGTTAGGGTTAGGGTTAGGGTTAGGGTTAGGGTTAGGGTTAGGGTTAGGGTTAGGGTTAGGGTTAGGGTTAGGGTTAGGGTTAGGGTTAGGGTTAGGGTTAGGGTTAGGGTTAGGGTTAGGGTTAGGGTTAGGGTTAGGGTTAGGGTTAGGGTTAGGGTTAGGGTTAGGGTTAGGGTTAGGGTTAGGGTTAGGGTTAGGGTTAGGGTTAGGGTTAGGGTTAGGGTTAGGGTTAGGGTTAGGGTTAGGGTTAGGGTTAGGGTTAGGGTTAGGGTTAGGGTTAGGGTTAGGGTTAGGGTTAGGGTTAGGGTTAGGGTTAGGGTTAGGGTTAGGGTTAGGGTTAGGGTTAGGGTTAGGGTTAGGGTTAGGGTTAGGGTTAGGGTTAGGGTTAGGGTTAGGGTTAGGGTTAGGGTTAGGGTTAGGGTTAGGGTTAGGGTTAGGGTTAGGGTTAGGGTTAGGGTTAGGGTTAGGGTTAGGGTTAGGGTTAGGGTTAGGGTTAGGGTTAGGGTTAGGGTTAGGGTTAGGGTTAGGGTTAGGGTTAGGGTTAGGGTTAGGGTTAGGGTTAGGGTTAGGGTTAGGGTTAGGGTTAGGGTTAGGGTTAGGGTTAGGGTTAGGGTTAGGGTTAGGGTTAGGGTTAGGGTTAGGGTTAGGGTTAGGGTTAGGGTTAGGGTTAGGGTTAGGGTTAGGGTTAGGGTTAGGGTTAGGGTTAGGGTTAGGGTTAGGGTTAGGGTTAGGGTTAGGGTTAGGGTTAGGGTTAGGGTTAGGGTTAGGGTTAGGGTTAGGGTTAGGGTTAGGGTTAGGGTTAGGGTTAGGGTTAGGGTTAGGGTTAGGGTTAGGGTTAGGGTTAGGGTTAGGGTTAGGGTTAGGGTTAGGGTTAGGGTTAGGGTTAGGGTTAGGGTTAGGGTTAGGGTTAGGGTTAGGGTTAGGGTTAGGGTTAGGGTTAGGGTTAGGGTTAGGGTTAGGGTTAGGGTTAGGGTTAGGGTTAGGGTTAGGGTTAGGGTTAGGGTTAGGGTTAGGGTTAGGGTTAGGGTTAGGGTTAGGGTTAGGGTTAGGGTTAGGGTTAGGGTTAGGGTTAGGGTTAGGGTTAGGGTTAGGGTTAGGGTTAGGGTTAGGGTTAGGGTTAGGGTTAGGGTTAGGGTTAGGGTTAGGGTTAGGGTTAGGGTTAGGGTTAGGGTTAGGGTTAGGGTTAGGGTTAGGGTTAGGGTTAGGGTTAGGGTTAGGGTTAGGGTTAGGGTTAGGGTTAGGGTTAGGGTTAGGGTTAGGGTTAGGGTTAGGGTTAGGGTTAGGGTTAGGGTTAGGGTTAGGGTTAGGGTTAGGGTTAGGGTTAGGGTTAGGGTTAGGGTTAGGGTTAGGGTTAGGGTTAGGGTTAGGGTTAGGGTTAGGGTTAGGGTTAGGGTTAGGGTTAGGGTTAGGGTTAGGGTTAGGGTTAGGGTTAGGGTTAGGGTTAGGGTTAGGGTTAGGGTTAGGGTTAGGGTTAGGGTTAGGGTTAGGGTTAGGGTTAGGGTTAGGGTTAGGGTTAGGGTTAGGGTTAGGGTTAGGGTTAGGGTTAGGGTTAGGGTTAGGGTTAGGGTTAGGGTTAGGGTTAGGGTTAGGGTTAGGGTTAGGGTTAGGGTTAGGGTTAGGGTTAGGGTTAGGGTTAGGGTTAGGGTTAGGGTTAGGGTTAGGGTTAGGGTTAGGGTTAGGGTTAGGGTTAGGGTTAGGGTTAGGGTTAGGGTTAGGGTTAGGGTTAGGGTTAGGGTTAGGGTTAGGGTTAGGGTTAGGGTTAGGGTTAGGGTTAGGGTTAGGGTTAGGGTTAGGGTTAGGGTTAGGGTTAGGGTTAGGGTTAGGGTTAGGGTTAGGGTTAGGGTTAGGGTTAGGGTTAGGGTTAGGGTTAGGGTTAGGGTTAGGGTTAGGGTTAGGGTTAGGGTTAGGGTTAGGGTTAGGGTTAGGGTTAGGGTTAGGGTTAGGGTTAGGGTTAGGGTTAGGGTTAGGGTTAGGGTTAGGGTTAGGGTTAGGGTTAGGGTTAGGGTTAGGGTTAGGGTTAGGGTTAGGGTTAGGGTTAGGGTTAGGGTTAGGGTTAGGGTTAGGGTTAGGGTTAGGGTTAGGGTTAGGGTTAGGGTTAGGGTTAGGGTTAGGGTTAGGGTTAGGGTTAGGGTTAGGGTTAGGGTTAGGGTTAGGGTTAGGGTTAGGGTTAGGGTTAGGGTTAGGGTTAGGGTTAGGGTTAGGGTTAGGGTTAGGGTTAGGGTTAGGGTTAGGGTTAGGGTTAGGGTTAGGGTTAGGGTTAGGGTTAGGGTTAGGGTTAGGGTTAGGGTTAGGGTTAGGGTTAGGGTTAGGGTTAGGGTTAGGGTTAGGGTTAGGGTTAGGGTTAGGGTTAGGGTTAGGGTTAGGGTTAGGGTTAGGGTTAGGGTTAGGGTTAGGGTTAGGGTTAGGGTTAGGGTTAGGGTTAGGGTTAGGGTTAGGGTTAGGGTTAGGGTTAGGGTTAGGGTTAGGGTTAGGGTTAGGGTTAGGGTTAGGGTTAGGGTTAGGGTTAGGGTTAGGGTTAGGGTTAGGGTTAGGGTTAGGGTTAGGGTTAGGGTTAGGGTTAGGGTTAGGGTTAGGGTTAGGGTTAGGGTTAGGGTTAGGGTTAGGGTTAGGGTTAGGGTTAGGGTTAGGGTTAGGGTTAGGGTTAGGGTTAGGGTTAGGGTTAGGGTTAGGGTTAGGGTTAGGGTTAGGGTTAGGGTTAGGGTTAGGGTTAGGGTTAGGGTTAGGGTTAGGGTTAGGGTTAGGGTTAGGGTTAGGGTTAGGGTTAGGGTTAGGGTTAGGGTTAGGGTTAGGGTTAGGGTTAGGGTTAGGGTTAGGGTTAGGGTTAGGGTTAGGGTTAGGGTTAGGGTTAGGGTTAGGGTTAGGGTTAGGGTTAGGGTTAGGGTTAGGGTTAGGGTTAGGGTTAGGGTTAGGGTTAGGGTTAGGGTTAGGGTTAGGGTTAGGGTTAGGGTTAGGGTTAGGGTTAGGGTTAGGGTTAGGGTTAGGGTTAGGGTTAGGGTTAGGGTTAGGGTTAGGGTTAGGGTTAGGGTTAGGGTTAGGGTTAGGGTTAGGGTTAGGGTTAGGGTTAGGGTTAGGGTTAGGGTTAGGGTTAGGGTTAGGGTTAGGGTTAGGGTTAGGGTTAGGGTTAGGGTTAGGGTTAGGGTTAGGGTTAGGGTTAGGGTTAGGGTTAGGGTTAGGGTTAGGGTTAGGGTTAGGGTTAGGGTTAGGGTTAGGGTTAGGGTTAGGGTTAGGGTTAGGGTTAGGGTTAGGGTTAGGGTTAGGGTTAGGGTTAGGGTTAGGGTTAGGGTTAGGGTTAGGGTTAGGGTTAGGGTTAGGGTTAGGGTTAGGGTTAGGGTTAGGGTTAGGGTTAGGGTTAGGGTTAGGGTTAGGGTTAGGGTTAGGGTTAGGGTTAGGGTTAGGGTTAGGGTTAGGGTTAGGGTTAGGGTTAGGGTTAGGGTTAGGGTTAGGGTTAGGGTTAGGGTTAGGGTTAGGGTTAGGGTTAGGGTTAGGGTTAGGGTTAGGGTTAGGGTTAGGGTTAGGGTTAGGGTTAGGGTTAGGGTTAGGGTTAGGGTTAGGGTTAGGGTTAGGGTTAGGGTTAGGGTTAGGGTTAGGGTTAGGGTTAGGGTTAGGGTTAGGGTTAGGGTTAGGGTTAGGGTTAGGGTTAGGGTTAGGGTTAGGGTTAGGGTTAGGGTTAGGGTTAGGGTTAGGGTTAGGGTTAGGGTTAGGGTTAGGGTTAGGGTTAGGGTTAGGGTTAGGGTTAGGGTTAGGGTTAGGGTTAGGGTTAGGGTTAGGGTTAGGGTTAGGGTTAGGGTTAGGGTTAGGGTTAGGGTTAGGGTTAGGGTTAGGGTTAGGGTTAGGGTTAGGGTTAGGGTTAGGGTTAGGGTTAGGGTTAGGGTTAGGGTTAGGGTTAGGGTTAGGGTTAGGGTTAGGGTTAGGGTTAGGGTTAGGGTTAGGGTTAGGGTTAGGGTTAGGGTTAGGGTTAGGGTTAGGGTTAGGGTTAGGGTTAGGGTTAGGGTTAGGGTTAGGGTTAGGGTTAGGGTTAGGGTTAGGGTTAGGGTTAGGGTTAGGGTTAGGGTTAGGGTTAGGGTTAGGGTTAGGGTTAGGGTTAGGGTTAGGGTTAGGGTTAGGGTTAGGGTTAGGGTTAGGGTTAGGGTTAGGGTTAGGGTTAGGGTTAGGGTTAGGGTTAGGGTTAGGGTTAGGGTTAGGGTTAGGGTTAGGGTTAGGGTTAGGGTTAGGGTTAGGGTTAGGGTTAGGGTTAGGGTTAGGGTTAGGGTTAGGGTTAGGGTTAGGGTTAGGGTTAGGGTTAGGGTTAGGGTTAGGGTTAGGGTTAGGGTTAGGGTTAGGGTTAGGGTTAGGGTTAGGGTTAGGGTTAGGGTTAGGGTTAGGGTTAGGGTTAGGGTTAGGGTTAGGGTTAGGGTTAGGGTTAGGGTTAGGGTTAGGGTTAGGGTTAGGGTTAGGGTTAGGGTTAGGGTTAGGGTTAGGGTTAGGGTTAGGGTTAGGGTTAGGGTTAGGGTTAGGGTTAGGGTTAGGGTTAGGGTTAGGGTTAGGGTTAGGGTTAGGGTTAGGGTTAGGGTTAGGGTTAGGGTTAGGGTTAGGGTTAGGGTTAGGGTTAGGGTTAGGGTTAGGGTTAGGGTTAGGGTTAGGGTTAGGGTTAGGGTTAGGGTTAGGGTTAGGGTTAGGGTTAGGGTTAGGGTTAGGGTTAGGGTTAGGGTTAGGGTTAGGGTTAGGGTTAGGGTTAGGGTTAGGGTTAGGGTTAGGGTTAGGGTTAGGGTTAGGGTTAGGGTTAGGGTTAGGGTTAGGGTTAGGGTTAGGGTTAGGGTTAGGGTTAGGGTTAGGGTTAGGGTTAGGGTTAGGGTTAGGGTTAGGGTTAGGGTTAGGGTTAGGGTTAGGGTTAGGGTTAGGGTTAGGGTTAGGGTTAGGGTTAGGGTTAGGGTTAGGGTTAGGGTTAGGGTTAGGGTTAGGGTTAGGGTTAGGGTTAGGGTTAGGGTTAGGGTTAGGGTTAGGGTTAGGGTTAGGGTTAGGGTTAGGGTTAGGGTTAGGGTTAGGGTTAGGGTTAGGGTTAGGGTTAGGGTTAGGGTTAGGGTTAGGGTTAGGGTTAGGGTTAGGGTTAGGGTTAGGGTTAGGGTTAGGGTTAGGGTTAGGGTTAGGGTTAGGGTTAGGGTTAGGGTTAGGGTTAGGGTTAGGGTTAGGGTTAGGGTTAGGGTTAGGGTTAGGGTTAGGGTTAGGGTTAGGGTTAGGGTTAGGGTTAGGGTTAGGGTTAGGGTTAGGGTTAGGGTTAGGGTTAGGGTTAGGGTTAGGGTTAGGGTTAGGGTTAGGGTTAGGGTTAGGGTTAGGGTTAGGGTTAGGGTTAGGGTTAGGGTTAGGGTTAGGGTTAGGGTTAGGGTTAGGGTTAGGGTTAGGGTTAGGGTTAGGGTTAGGGTTAGGGTTAGGGTTAGGGTTAGGGTTAGGGTTAGGGTTAGGGTTAGGGTTAGGGTTAGGGTTAGGGTTAGGGTTAGGGTTAGGGTTAGGGTTAGGGTTAGGGTTAGGGTTAGGGTTAGGGTTAGGGTTAGGGTTAGGGTTAGGGTTAGGGTTAGGGTTAGGGTTAGGGTTAGGGTTAGGGTTAGGGTTAGGGTTAGGGTTAGGGTTAGGGTTAGGGTTAGGGTTAGGGTTAGGGTTAGGGTTAGGGTTAGGGTTAGGGTTAGGGTTAGGGTTAGGGTTAGGGTTAGGGTTAGGGTTAGGGTTAGGGTTAGGGTTAGGGTTAGGGTTAGGGTTAGGGTTAGGGTTAGGGTTAGGGTTAGGGTTAGGGTTAGGGTTAGGGTTAGGGTTAGGGTTAGGGTTAGGGTTAGGGTTAGGGTTAGGGTTAGGGTTAGGGTTAGGGTTAGGGTTAGGGTTAGGGTTAGGGTTAGGGTTAGGGTTAGGGTTAGGGTTAGGGTTAGGGTTAGGGTTAGGGTTAGGGTTAGGGTTAGGGTTAGGGTTAGGGTTAGGGTTAGGGTTAGGGTTAGGGTTAGGGTTAGGGTTAGGGTTAGGGTTAGGGTTAGGGTTAGGGTTAGGGTTAGGGTTAGGGTTAGGGTTAGGGTTAGGGTTAGGGTTAGGGTTAGGGTTAGGGTTAGGGTTAGGGTTAGGGTTAGGGTTAGGGTTAGGGTTAGGGTTAGGGTTAGGGTTAGGGTTAGGGTTAGGGTTAGGGTTAGGGTTAGGGTTAGGGTTAGGGTTAGGGTTAGGGTTAGGGTTAGGGTTAGGGTTAGGGTTAGGGTTAGGGTTAGGGTTAGGGTTAGGGTTAGGGTTAGGGTTAGGGTTAGGGTTAGGGTTAGGGTTAGGGTTAGGGTTAGGGTTAGGGTTAGGGTTAGGGTTAGGGTTAGGGTTAGGGTTAGGGTTAGGGTTAGGGTTAGGGTTAGGGTTAGGGTTAGGGTTAGGGTTAGGGTTAGGGTTAGGGTTAGGGTTAGGGTTAGGGTTAGGGTTAGGGTTAGGGTTAGGGTTAGGGTTAGGGTTAGGGTTAGGGTTAGGGTTAGGGTTAGGGTTAGGGTTAGGGTTAGGGTTAGGGTTAGGGTTAGGGTTAGGGTTAGGGTTAGGGTTAGGGTTAGGGTTAGGGTTAGGGTTAGGGTTAGGGTTAGGGTTAGGGTTAGGGTTAGGGTTAGGGTTAGGGTTAGGGTTAGGGTTAGGGTTAGGGTTAGGGTTAGGGTTAGGGTTAGGGTTAGGGTTAGGGTTAGGGTTAGGGTTAGGGTTAGGGTTAGGGTTAGGGTTAGGGTTAGGGTTAGGGTTAGGGTTAGGGTTAGGGTTAGGGTTAGGGTTAGGGTTAGGGTTAGGGTTAGGGTTAGGGTTAGGGTTAGGGTTAGGGTTAGGGTTAGGGTTAGGGTTAGGGTTAGGGTTAGGGTTAGGGTTAGGGTTAGGGTTAGGGTTAGGGTTAGGGTTAGGGTTAGGGTTAGGGTTAGGGTTAGGGTTAGGGTTAGGGTTAGGGTTAGGGTTAGGGTTAGGGTTAGGGTTAGGGTTAGGGTTAGGGTTAGGGTTAGGGTTAGGGTTAGGGTTAGGGTTAGGGTTAGGGTTAGGGTTAGGGTTAGGGTTAGGGTTAGGGTTAGGGTTAGGGTTAGGGTTAGGGTTAGGGTTAGGGTTAGGGTTAGGGTTAGGGTTAGGGTTAGGGTTAGGGTTAGGGTTAGGGTTAGGGTTAGGGTTAGGGTTAGGGTTAGGGTTAGGGTTAGGGTTAGGGTTAGGGTTAGGGTTAGGGTTAGGGTTAGGGTTAGGGTTAGGGTTAGGGTTAGGGTTAGGGTTAGGGTTAGGGTTAGGGTTAGGGTTAGGGTTAGGGTTAGGGTTAGGGTTAGGGTTAGGGTTAGGGTTAGGGTTAGGGTTAGGGTTAGGGTTAGGGTTAGGGTTAGGGTTAGGGTTAGGGTTAGGGTTAGGGTTAGGGTTAGGGTTAGGGTTAGGGTTAGGGTTAGGGTTAGGGTTAGGGTTAGGGTTAGGGTTAGGGTTAGGGTTAGGGTTAGGGTTAGGGTTAGGGTTAGGGTTAGGGTTAGGGTTAGGGTTAGGGTTAGGGTTAGGGTTAGGGTTAGGGTTAGGGTTAGGGTTAGGGTTAGGGTTAGGGTTAGGGTTAGGGTTAGGGTTAGGGTTAGGGTTAGGGTTAGGGTTAGGGTTAGGGTTAGGGTTAGGGTTAGGGTTAGGGTTAGGGTTAGGGTTAGGGTTAGGGTTAGGGTTAGGGTTAGGGTTAGGGTTAGGGTTAGGGTTAGGGTTAGGGTTAGGGTTAGGGTTAGGGTTAGGGTTAGGGTTAGGGTTAGGGTTAGGGTTAGGGTTAGGGTTAGGGTTAGGGTTAGGGTTAGGGTTAGGGTTAGGGTTAGGGTTAGGGTTAGGGTTAGGGTTAGGGTTAGGGTTAGGGTTAGGGTTAGGGTTAGGGTTAGGGTTAGGGTTAGGGTTAGGGTTAGGGTTAGGGTTAGGGTTAGGGTTAGGGTTAGGGTTAGGGTTAGGGTTAGGGTTAGGGTTAGGGTTAGGGTTAGGGTTAGGGTTAGGGTTAGGGTTAGGGTTAGGGTTAGGGTTAGGGTTAGGGTTAGGGTTAGGGTTAGGGTTAGGGTTAGGGTTAGGGTTAGGGTTAGGGTTAGGGTTAGGGTTAGGGTTAGGGTTAGGGTTAGGGTTAGGGTTAGGGTTAGGGTTAGGGTTAGGGTTAGGGTTAGGGTTAGGGTTAGGGTTAGGGTTAGGGTTAGGGTTAGGGTTAGGGTTAGGGTTAGGGTTAGGGTTAGGGTTAGGGTTAGGGTTAGGGTTAGGGTTAGGGTTAGGGTTAGGGTTAGGGTTAGGGTTAGGGTTAGGGTTAGGGTTAGGGTTAGGGTTAGGGTTAGGGTTAGGGTTAGGGTTAGGGTTAGGGTTAGGGTTAGGGTTAGGGTTAGGGTTAGGGTTAGGGTTAGGGTTAGGGTTAGGGTTAGGGTTAGGGTTAGGGTTAGGGTTAGGGTTAGGGTTAGGGTTAGGGTTAGGGTTAGGGTTAGGGTTAGGGTTAGGGTTAGGGTTAGGGTTAGGGTTAGGGTTAGGGTTAGGGTTAGGGTTAGGGTTAGGGTTAGGGTTAGGGTTAGGGTTAGGGTTAGGGTTAGGGTTAGGGTTAGGGTTAGGGTTAGGGTTAGGGTTAGGGTTAGGGTTAGGGTTAGGGTTAGGGTTAGGGTTAGGGTTAGGGTTAGGGTTAGGGTTAGGGTTAGGGTTAGGGTTAGGGTTAGGGTTAGGGTTAGGGTTAGGGTTAGGGTTAGGGTTAGGGTTAGGGTTAGGGTTAGGGTTAGGGTTAGGGTTAGGGTTAGGGTTAGGGTTAGGGTTAGGGTTAGGGTTAGGGTTAGGGTTAGGGTTAGGGTTAGGGTTAGGGTTAGGGTTAGGGTTAGGGTTAGGGTTAGGGTTAGGGTTAGGGTTAGGGTTAGGGTTAGGGTTAGGGTTAGGGTTAGGGTTAGGGTTAGGGTTAGGGTTAGGGTTAGGGTTAGGGTTAGGGTTAGGGTTAGGGTTAGGGTTAGGGTTAGGGTTAGGGTTAGGGTTAGGGTTAGGGTTAGGGTTAGGGTTAGGGTTAGGGTTAGGGTTAGGGTTAGGGTTAGGGTTAGGGTTAGGGTTAGGGTTAGGGTTAGGGTTAGGGTTAGGGTTAGGGTTAGGGTTAGGGTTAGGGTTAGGGTTAGGGTTAGGGTTAGGGTTAGGGTTAGGGTTAGGGTTAGGGTTAGGGTTAGGGTTAGGGTTAGGGTTAGGGTTAGGGTTAGGGTTAGGGTTAGGGTTAGGGTTAGGGTTAGGGTTAGGGTTAGGGTTAGGGTTAGGGTTAGGGTTAGGGTTAGGGTTAGGGTTAGGGTTAGGGTTAGGGTTAGGGTTAGGGTTAGGGTTAGGGTTAGGGTTAGGGTTAGGGTTAGGGTTAGGGTTAGGGTTAGGGTTAGGGTTAGGGTTAGGGTTAGGGTTAGGGTTAGGGTTAGGGTTAGGGTTAGGGTTAGGGTTAGGGTTAGGGTTAGGGTTAGGGTTAGGGTTAGGGTTAGGGTTAGGGTTAGGGTTAGGGTTAGGGTTAGGGTTAGGGTTAGGGTTAGGGTTAGGGTTAGGGTTAGGGTTAGGGTTAGGGTTAGGGTTAGGGTTAGGGTTAGGGTTAGGGTTAGGGTTAGGGTTAGGGTTAGGGTTAGGGTTAGGGTTAGGGTTAGGGTTAGGGTTAGGGTTAGGGTTAGGGTTAGGGTTAGGGTTAGGGTTAGGGTTAGGGTTAGGGTTAGGGTTAGGGTTAGGGTTAGGGTTAGGGTTAGGGTTAGGGTTAGGGTTAGGGTTAGGGTTAGGGTTAGGGTTAGGGTTAGGGTTAGGGTTAGGGTTAGGGTTAGGGTTAGGGTTAGGGTTAGGGTTAGGGTTAGGGTTAGGGTTAGGGTTAGGGTTAGGGTTAGGGTTAGGGTTAGGGTTAGGGTTAGGGTTAGGGTTAGGGTTAGGGTTAGGGTTAGGGTTAGGGTTAGGGTTAGGGTTAGGGTTAGGGTTAGGGTTAGGGTTAGGGTTAGGGTTAGGGTTAGGGTTAGGGTTAGGGTTAGGGTTAGGGTTAGGGTTAGGGTTAGGGTTAGGGTTAGGGTTAGGGTTAGGGTTAGGGTTAGGGTTAGGGTTAGGGTTAGGGTTAGGGTTAGGGTTAGGGTTAGGGTTAGGGTTAGGGTTAGGGTTAGGGTTAGGGTTAGGGTTAGGGTTAGGGTTAGGGTTAGGGTTAGGGTTAGGGTTAGGGTTAGGGTTAGGGTTAGGGTTAGGGTTAGGGTTAGGGTTAGGGTTAGGGTTAGGGTTAGGGTTAGGGTTAGGGTTAGGGTTAGGGTTAGGGTTAGGGTTAGGGTTAGGGTTAGGGTTAGGGTTAGGGTTAGGGTTAGGGTTAGGGTTAGGGTTAGGGTTAGGGTTAGGGTTAGGGTTAGGGTTAGGGTTAGGGTTAGGGTTAGGGTTAGGGTTAGGGTTAGGGTTAGGGTTAGGGTTAGGGTTAGGGTTAGGGTTAGGGTTAGGGTTAGGGTTAGGGTTAGGGTTAGGGTTAGGGTTAGGGTTAGGGTTAGGGTTAGGGTTAGGGTTAGGGTTAGGGTTAGGGTTAGGGTTAGGGTTAGGGTTAGGGTTAGGGTTAGGGTTAGGGTTAGGGTTAGGGTTAGGGTTAGGGTTAGGGTTAGGGTTAGGGTTAGGGTTAGGGTTAGGGTTAGGGTTAGGGTTAGGGTTAGGGTTAGGGTTAGGGTTAGGGTTAGGGTTAGGGTTAGGGTTAGGGTTAGGGTTAGGGTTAGGGTTAGGGTTAGGGTTAGGGTTAGGGTTAGGGTTAGGGTTAGGGTTAGGGTTAGGGTTAGGGTTAGGGTTAGGGTTAGGGTTAGGGTTAGGGTTAGGGTTAGGGTAGGGTTAGGGTTAGGGTTA